>NW_015629570.1:422894-477051 GCF_001515625.1 Sinocyclocheilus rhinocerous
ATATATATATATGAATGTATTATAGCATATAGCATTATATATTATATTAATGTAGTATTTATATTTTACATTTTATATTTTGGATATTATATTTTGGACATATTACATATGTCTGTTGTTTTCAGGATCTGATGCGTGAGTTCCAATACTGCTATATTTAGCATTTTCAACAATTCCTTTATATCTTAGTAGGAATAGTAATTAATAGATTTTGAGAGAGGATTTTTCGAGTCATATACTAAAGTTTCACGTTGCTGGCACAAAAATTTTGGAAGCTTTTTATAGTTGTCAGAATGATGATAATACATGCATTGTTTTTGAATGCTTTTGTACACTGTGAATTTGTTATTCATGCATCTTTGTAGGCAATGCGTTTAATTAAATGCATATTTAAGATGCTGCCACCGAATTAATGAGACGAAAAACAGCACCAGTCACAACAAGCAAATACATGACACATGATTCCGTTAATTAAAGACTTAGGAGCTATAAATAAGTTATTCAATAAATCAATTTCTATATTGATCAGTAAAAAAAAGACAGACTTCTCTAGTCCACTTCAGAGTGATTTCTGACCGCTAGGCGGCGCTGTTTCCACGTGTAGATCAAACTAATGCCATTGACATCTAAATGAGCCAGCGCCGTATTCAAGGGCCTTACACACACACCATCAAGTGGCACTTATGAGGATTTATGTGATTCGTAGGAGGACATTAGGCTACTTGAAAGAAAAGTTTAGCAGTGGGAGTGAATGGCTTGGGAATAATTGTAATCACAATTTAAAACCCTATAATATCACAAGTTTGCACTTTTGTGGTACATCACAGGTTATTCAAAATCCACGTTCTCTTTTTGGTTGATTCATACTTCGTGGATCGATTTTAAATGGCTTGATTTAAGAAAATCTGTCAACCAACCATCCAAAGAAATAAAAATAGAGCAGTTAGAGTGACATTTGGCAAAACTTATTTCCACACTTGTAAATATGACTCGTATATCTGTTGAATTGAGATTTACATTTCTCTCTGAGGAAGATATTTAGCCTCAGACTCTGGTTATGCACTCGGGGTTGTCCAACATGAATATGCAAATCCCTTATGGTTCATTTGCATATGCGTCTAAACATAACATCCATAAAAAAAAAACTTGGCAGGTTGGAATCCAGGCTGTGTTTGTGGATAGCGACTGGTGCCTTGACAGTTAATTTTATGTTAGAAATTCACCATTATTCATTATGGTGTATATAATGGTGAATTTCTAACATAAAATTAACTGTTTTATTGTACTATTTTAATTAGATAAAAGAATAGATAGATATTTAATCTGGTAAAATATTGTATAGCTTGATAGACAAATACATAGATGAAAAGACCACTTAATTTAACTTTTTTTTTACTTTTATAATTTATAAAAAGAAAAAGATGAGAGATAATAATTTTTTGATTTGATAAAATATTTTATAGATAATCATTTCATTTTTAGGATAATGTTTTATAGATAGATTGGTAGAAGATGGATGGATAGATATAATTTTTTAACTTAAATTGTAACTTCTTTTTAGTTTCATAATTTATATAGATAGGTAACCATTTTTATTGAGTTATTTTAGTGTGTCTATGTGTATACACACACATACCTACTGTATTTAATGCCCCCCCCACCCCCATTGGATATTTGTTGTATGATTTGAGAATTGCATTTCACAATACAAAGCCTGAATTGGCCAATCAAATGGTTATTTATTTTTTAATAGCAGCTTTGATTGGCCCGTCACGTTCTGTCTGATCCGCAGCAACTATATAACCTCAAAAGCACCTCATCCTTGACTGGAAATGGCTTCATGTTTGCGGCATAATTAGTAGCGCCTTTCTGGCCAAATAAATATTAGTGTTAGATAATAATTATAGATTAGAGATATAACAGAAGGCTGCAGGACGTTGCAGGCACGAAACCATCTGTGGATAAGCGCGAGCAGTTTGCTGATATTAATAACCACACTAACCGTGCCGTTCTCATAACCCATTAGGTTGCACAAATTATAATTAACAAACTCTTCATACGACAGATTGCAAATAGATAGAAGTGAGTCTAGTGATGAAATGCGGAACTGGAGTTAGGCCTAGAAACCGGCGCTGAAAATAAAAACGCCTCTATATACTTTATTTAGTGTTGTTTGTGAATGATTTGGAGATATGTATTCTTGTGAAATGGAAACATTGCAGTCTATTAAATGTAATGAGGGGAAAGTGTCTTTGAGAGAGTATGTAGATGGTGGCCTAGATTTCATCTCTGTTTTGATCGAACATGCCTGAGAGCATTCAGCCAAAAAAGTCAATTACTGCTTTTAATTACCTGATATGGAAGATCCAGACAAAAAATCTGCCGGGACCTTATTCTGCTCTTAAATTGTGAAAATAAAGAGGTTGTAGAGCCATAGTTGGTGCTTCAAGACCCAAATTGTACGTTCGCCAATAAGTGGCAACTGAAATCAAATATTGACATTTCAGATGAAAAAAAAAAAAACATTGTGTATTAACCATTTTTACTCTTGTTTAACCCTTCAAACCCAAACTCCAAAAAACCCAATTTGCACAAAAAAAAACATATTAAGTTTTTGATTTGCAATATTTGACAGCATTCAGCCAAAAATGTCAATTACTTCTTTTAATCGCCTGTTTTGAAAGGTCTAGACTTCCAAAAAAATAAATAAAAAAATTCATCCGGGACCTTATTCTGCTCTTAAATCATTAAAATAAAGAAGTTGTAGAGCCGTGATTGGTGCTTCAGGACCCAAATGGCAACTGAAATCAAATGCTCATTTGCATAAACTATTTTACTCTTATTTTAACAATGTGAACCCAAACACTGCGAGTCCTTGATGAATTTGTGTAAAAATCATATTGAATTTTTGATTCACAATATTTGAAAGCATTCAGCCAAAAGAATTAAAATAAAAAAATCAAGTTTCACTTTTCAATTACTTCATCTGTAAGGTCCACAAAAAATCTGCCGGGACTGTATTCTATTCTTAAATTGTTGAAGTAAAGATCGTTGAACGTATAGAATAAACATTGTAAAATAAAGGTCATAGAGCCGTGGTTGGTGCTTCAGGACACAAATGCTACATTTGTCAAAAAGTTAAGGTTGAAATCAAATATTGACGTTTTGGACGAAAAAATGTTGCGTCTAAACTATTTTTACTTTTGTTTAACCCTTCAAACCCAATCAGTCCTTAAGGTATTTGCGTAAAAATCATATTGCGTTTTTGATTTGCAATATTTGACAGCGCTCAGCCAAAACAGTTAATTTCTCTGAACCAAATGTTAAGTTCATCGAGAAGTGGTGACTGAAATCAAATATTGATGTTTTGGACGAAAAAAAAAAAAAAAACACGTTGTGCATACACTATTTTTTACTCTTGTTTAACCCTTCGAACCCAGTCAGTCCTTGATGAATTCGTGCAAACATCGTATTGAGTTTTTGATTCGCAATATTTGACGTCAATAACAATACATGGTACAAGTTTTATCTTTTTTTTTTATCTAAATAAGCTTGCGTTACTTATTCATTACAATGCAACACATTTTTTGGTTAGCGACCCACCAGTTGAGAACTGCTTTGATGGAAAAATTCAGTTATGCCGTTGATTCTCTTTAGATGGTTTAAAGTATGAGAGAGAACAACAACAACTAGCTGGTTCACGGACAGTTAGGGCGTCTCGTCTGGCCTTGTAACTCTTAAATGTCTCTCTCTCTTTGTCTAGGAAAGAAAAGCGCAGCGTTTGCATTGTACAGTAGATCATTGTCTAACTCAATAATTGCCTCTATCTTGTCAGCACATGTGTCAGCTGTAATTTCGGCCCCAAACAAGAGGCGGATCCACAGTCGCTGTAAAGGCCCGACCTTAGAAGTTAAAGACAAACATCCCCCCTCCCGCCTCACCCAACTACGAACTCCAGTCCTGCTCGTAAATGGCATTTAGTCCGCGTACCTCCATGTGATTTTCACTGCCGATGAGTGTTTATCACAACAGCACCATTGGGTATTTTAAGACATTTTATAAATGCCAGAAAAACTATTGTAAAAGATGCGTGGGTTGGGGGAAAAAAGAAAAGAAAATGAGAAGAAGATGAAGGAAAAAGGCAAATATTCTTAGTCGTTCTGTGAGATCCGAGGAACATCTTGGTTTTTAATAAGCAGCAAATTCCATAGGAAATTCTGAACCAGTAATCAAAAGATAAGTAATCAAGTTTGAATTCCTCTTCAGGGGCCCCCGAAGGACAGGCCCGGGCCCGTCTTTTTTTCCCCCCTTCTCCCAAAACAGCTTATACTAACTTTCAGCTATTAAAATAGTTCAGATTTGTATGTAATGGCAAAGTGATTATATTTCGTTTCATTTTTTATTAAGTTAATTTAGAAAAACGTTTGGAAAATTGTTTTGTTCGTTACAAGTTTTTGTTTTTTTAAAGTAGCCTAGCGACCAAGCGGCCAGCGGCAGACAGTGAGCCTATGTTTGATCAATTTAACCTTCTCAAATCATCATGACTTGCCTAAAATAAAATCTATAACAGTTCAAGCATATAACAATGTTTAAACGTTAAACCTAGATAAATGTGCGCTGTATCCAATAGTTTGTGCGGAGAGTGGAAGCTGAAGCGTGCTTTGCAGGACATGGAGGCGCCAGCGCAATCACTTGCATTTTTTTCAGTGGATACGCCGTCATTTTTGCTCATAAAGGTAAGAGTAGGCTAATACATCATTCGGAACTGCAAAACATTGTGCTTTTATAAAATAAAGAAAACAATCATGATGCGCTTTCTGCCGTCTCGTCTTGAACAGGAGCGCTTCGCAAAAATGAACCGAAACTCAGCGAATAGATGCCTCATAGACATGATAAATATATCTATAGAAAGCTTTAAATTACTACTTAATGAAATAAAACAAATTGAAAACAAAAACTCTTTCATTATAATCAATCATAATCCATAAATATGCACTTCTCTCTAAAGGCGCGTCTAATGAGGAGATGGCGAGTCGGATCGACAACTTCATCCTTGATTGCGTGCATTTGAACGCAGATCTCTTCAGCTGCGCTGACTGCGCGCATGATGCTGCTGCTGCTGCTGGACACTAAACACCATCGAGCCGCTCTTGACAGTCGCGGTAGCATGGTCTCATGTTGTTTCCACCAGCGCAGCAATTTTTTTTTTCATCACTAATTGATGGATGTCTAAAATATAAAGCCTAAAACAGGCCCGAGGCCTGGCCTGTGTCTGAACTATGACGTGAAAATTGACCTGAAGCCTGGCCCTAGGGACATAAAAAAGTCGGGGCCCATCGGGCCCAGGCTAAATTGCAGGGCTCTAGTTCCTGGTTCTGTTGACACTCATGTTGACTCACGTGAGCCGCCTGCTGGTGCGTGCGCAAATAACACCCGTCTACAATTATTCTCCTCAAACGCGGGATGAGACGCTGCTACAGTAAATTAATTACGATGCTTCCTGCTGGGAAAAACATTTTCATGTCTGGAAATTTAAAATTTTCAAAGAGGATAAAGGAAATAACATAGTTGTACAGCGTACGCTATGCATGAAGACATTTGACAGGTATGACTAGCATGGAAATAATCATGTTAGCTAAAATTTTGTGTTTGTTAGGGATTTAAAATTCCATGGTGTGCATGACTGCAGTTGTAAGTTTTCAAGCGGAAAATGAGCCTAAAATGAAATTAACATGTAACCCTCCCAACCCTGACAGTCTATAAACACGTTCTGTTTCATATTCTGGTGGTATAGACTTCATATTGACAAACAGCTGCTTTAAAATGTAAGCTGCTTTATTTAAAATTGTGAAAATTGTTTACATATAATCAGACTGTTGGCGTTAATGGTCCAAGATGTGTAGAACACACTGAAACAAAAAAATTTCACTGAGAAATTGCTAGTAAATTTCAAGTAACACATTCAATTAAATGTGAAATTTTGAAGTAGAAAGACTGAAATATGTATTTTCTTGTAAAACGTATTTGAATAATCGGTCTTCTTTCACTTTGTGTTATGTTCATGGAGTAACATCCTTCTCAAGAACCACCTACCATCATATTGCAAACAAAAATGCAAATTTAGCCTGAAATCACTATTTTCGCAATGTGAAATTGCAATCTGATTTGTTGGGGCGGCGTGTGCAAAATTTTGATCACAGTGAACTTCGTTTGCTAATCGTCCATTTGCACAAATTTGCGTGTTAAGTGAATGTTGTTGTGCAGAAGTTGCGATTTTGAACATAAACCGAATGAAAATTTAGAGAACGTTTGAAGTACCGAAGCAAATATTTTAAAAATGTGAAAAAAGGTGTATATTTAGCATGAGAACATTTTCTCTCCAAATAAATGCATGACTTAATGTAATGCATTTATTAGTTCATGAATACCAAAGTTTCTCTGTTTTTTTCTGTATATTGTTGCATTTTCTTTTTAATCGTTCATAAAGTCTGCGCAAATATTTGAATGAACATTCCATGTCGAACTATTTATGTGGTAAAATCAACACTTGTTGATTATTCGTGAATTATTTGTGATTATTCGTGAAATTTACTAGCAATTTCTGAGTGAGAATTGTTTCAAAATAAATCCGAGTTTTCAGTGTACTTTGGAAAATCGATTTCAGATAAGCTAGAGGGTGCGTACAAACAAAATGAACTGTGATTAGTCGCTTTACATGTCAATCAGGCGGTATTTCCTGTTTAAGTGGGCGGTTCTTAAACAGAATAAGCTGCGGGGAGGACTAAACTTTATGCCATGAGTGAAACATTGCCATCTTGGAATATACATAAACACAATAACCTTTGTAAATGAGTAGTCAGACATACAGTAAACAAACCCAAGTTTATCATAGATATTTAACATATTCTCACAAAACACACACCACAACCAATACCCTCCAGCCGTCACCCCTTAGAGAACCGTGAGAAAATGATCGACAGATCTAATCCATCAAAGTAAAAGCCGGTGATGATAAAGCTGAACCCGGCTGATGTTCACTTCCGACAGTACCTTAAAAAACAGACTCCTTTAATGTATCTTCCCTTAATGAGATGGTGTTCAGTCTGTGTTAGTGGGCGTTTAGTCTGCCAAACATATGCTCTGTAGCTTCGTAAATATCATCCAAAGCACAACAAACTCTTAACAAGCCGCTAATGGCATTTCACGAAGTTCGCAGAAAGTTCTGCTGGCATCCCACACTCGTCGCTGAACAGCGCTGGAGATGTTCCCCGTCCTGATCAGTGTAAAGAAAGGTTGTGTAAACACATCTCCATAGCTTTGATGGTTTCCCGGTTGTGTGGTGTTGTTTATTTAAGCCAATGACCATTCGGAGGCCTTGATAAGTTTGTTTTTCCAAGACTGCTGTGTTAACCAAAAGGGAAAAAAAGCAACAATGAAAAACACTGAGCTATATCCGGCCACATATGTACTAAGCAGCTTCAGCTGTTACATTATTAATGCACAAATCTTGTCATACTTCCAGATTCTTGTGTAAACTAGTATATGAAATTCTTCTTATGTCTAGGGCATTAAAGTTGAGTTGCTTCAAAATATTTAAATTGCTTCCCGTTTTAAAATACAAATAAATCTCTAAAAAAAGGAAAACAATATATACAATAATATAAAACTTGTTATATATACTTGTTTTTTTTTTTAAAGAGAGTGATTTTCATTTTAAGTTGAGTACTGCATAACTATCATTGTATGACTCTTAGATCAAATAGATCAAATATAAAATAATACAGCAACTATAAATATAATATTATATCATTGTACAGCTTATTAACCTGTGTGTGCTCATTGTCATTTATTTTTAGTATTTTGTTATTATTATTATTATTATTATTATTATCATTATTCAAAATGGATAAATTATAAATGAAAATATAAATGAAATTATATAATAATATTTTTGTGGGTGTATTGTATAATTTTTTTATAGATTGTAATGTATTTTTATTTTTAGTTATTTTTATGTATATAACATTTATTATTATTATTATTATTATTATTACAAATATATAAAATATTAAATTTTACAGTAAATATAAAAGTATAAATGGCATTATATTTTAATTTATAATTGTAGATTTTTTTCCCCATTTAAACACGTTTTGTGTGGGTGTCTTGTATAAATTTTGTGTATATATAGATTTATAGATATGTGTATTTTATATAATTTGTGTGTTGCTTATGTGTATTTTATTATTATTTATGTATTTTATTACTCAGATGACACAATTTCTTGATAAAATATGATATGATCAAATATGACCAAGACCCTGAACCAGGGTTTTATTTTAACTACATTGTAAACTAATCACAATGAAAAATATTCAGATTCACGGAGTCATATTAAAAAAAATCAATCAGTCAATCAATACAAATCTAAGATGTCTTGTTATTGTTATTTTAACTCTGTTCTGTAAAAATGAGTGTGGAAGCAACTTCGATCCTTCCCACAGTGCAGATCATCTACCTATCCGACACACTGCAGGATGGTGTAATGGAGAACAGAGAGAGTAGATTATATCTTTCTATCTGTGTTTTACTAGTTACTGTCATGGGGCCGCTGCAGGGAACGTGGTGTTGGTGCTATTGTGACTCCATATAATTGTTATTGAGCTCTATGTGAAGAAGTAGTTCAAATCAGTCTGAAACATATTGTTTTCCAGTGAAACACAAAAAGAGCTCTTTAGCCAAATGTTCAGGCTGCTCTGCCACAAAAGAAGTATAAAGCTGCAAAACATAAACATCAAACGTAAATTGTTATTCAAAGAAAGTGCTGCTTTTTCTTCCACTGAATCCCAAAAGTGTCAATCGATGCATATACATGCTCTCAGCTTGAACTGCATTGAAACGTCTCTGAACTGACTCCAAATCAATCAAGATCTGATTGAGTTTCTCAACATAAAGTCTTCAAAACAGTGTATGTGTGATGAGTGAAGAGGTTCTTTGTGCATTAGGGTTGTTTTACGATAAGAAAATTGCTGTAAACGGTGCAATTCTGTCATTATTTACTCCGAAATGACATAGATTCGCATAGACGTTTAGAACAACATGAGGATATCTAAATAATGGCAGAATTTGTTTTTGTTCCTTTGAAGCAGGGGTGTCAAACTGCAGAGTTTAGTTCCAACCCTGCTCCAACACACATACCATGTAGTTTTCAAATAAGCCTGAAGGACTTGATTAGTTGGATCAGGTGTGTTTAATTAGGGTTGAATCTAAACTCTGCAGGGCTCTGGCCCTCCAGGAATTGAGTTTGACACCAATGCTTTAAACCAAAAAAAAATGTCAATCATCGTGGCTGAATTGACTTTTATGTTTACATCTCCCGATATTCCATTCATATTCCGTGATGTAATGGCCTCATCTTGCTATCGAATCCTCAGTTAAATAGGTGACTGTAAATTACCCGGGCTTTGTTAGGCTCTTCTCGTCGTGTTCTACCTGCTGAGGAGAGCGTAGAGTGTCGCAATGGAAGTGAAGAGTCTCTCTGTGTTGCTGTCAAGTTTAAATAATTGCCTCTCTTTCATTTTCCTCTATTACATCAGCCCTCGCTGCCATAGGCAACCGCTAGTAAAATCAGGTCAGCGCTAAATGCCAAGCTTGAAGAGGGGGGCAGAAACGCGGCCCGAGTCATTTTAATTACCCAAAATGCTGTGAGATAGGGCACAGGGGTCTGAGGTGTTACTGTAAATGGGACATGTCTGAATATGAAGTGCTGTTGTGGGGAAAAAAGGATGTTACATGGTTTTCTGAATTATTTTTTCTCATTTTATTTTATTTCAATTTATTTTGTTGAAATTATGTTTTATAGTATTTTAAAATGAGTATATAATTTAAATATAAATAATAACATATTAAAAATGCTAAATTATATATATTTTACAATATTATTGTTATGAATTAAAATAATTATGTATGTGTGTTTTTATTTTTATATTTAAATATGTATTTCAAAAATGCTAAATTATTGTTGTTTTGTTGTTGTTATTAAAATAATGCTAAACTATTTAGAAATATTTTAAAATAATACTGTATTAGTTTTGTTATTAACAATTAACCAATTATATATTTCCCGGTTTCTTTAGAGCCATTAAAATGGCACAAACAAGGCAGAATCCTCTTACTGTTTAATCTACACAGATGTTGGTCTTGATTTTATCTTCACATGCAAGATTAAACCCCTCTCACGAGGCTCAGGAATGATCCACAATTCTTAAACTACTGAAACGTGTTGAGAATGATAATTCATCATCAGATAGCAAGAAGAGGGGTATTAGAATGATCATTTTAGAGACAATTTTCCACTGGATGTGGGTTTTGAGTTGGCTATATGGTGCTTTGGAGATAAATTAAACAATTGTTGTAGATGCTTCTCATATTGTGGCTTTTTCGGGTTTTTTGAGGTTATGCAGTTTCTCAGTGTATGAATTGGTGACATTGTATCTTGCTATATTAAGGTTTACAAACTTGACATTTTTATATTTATCTATTTATTTATTAATATTTAATAGAAGTATATAGCTAATTGAAAAGGGTGATATTCTGTTTGCATATAGAGCTGTATTTAAATTTTTTATTTAATTTTTTGGAATTTGTGTATTATTGTTTAGAAACAGTTATTAGTTTTAATTTTGTTTTTAATCTAATTTCAAAGAGTATAGCTAATGAAATGAAAAAGGGGAATATTTTACATGAATATGGAGTCTGATTAACTGTTTATTTTATTTTCAAGTAACCTTTATTAGTTTTCATTTTGTTGTAATTTAATTTAAAAAAAAGCATAGCTAATTTGATAAGAATTCTACTTGAATATGGAGCTATATTAAATGTTTATTTAGTTTTATTCATTTTTAAGTAACCTTTATTAGTTTTCATTTTGTTGTTTAAAATGTATAGCTAATTTGATAAGTATTCTACTTGAATATGGAGTTAGATTAAATGTCTATATGGTTTTATTTTATTTCTTTATTTCATTGTACTTAATTGAACTCATTTGCTGTCTGAGATCTGGCCTATAGACCACGAACCCTTATTGTTAAGATTGTACTTCTAAAATATCAGATGGCATTGTTTGTAAACATAAAAATTCCCCTAACTTTGCACACTTGTCACCTTTTGAATGTTGAAGACTTCGGCTTACTAACTAGTGTCTGAATACAAGTTTTGCTATTTGGAATAGAAAGCTTTAATCCACAGAGGACGGATTGTGTTCAGTGTACAAAGAGACCTGGGATACTTCGGGACCGTGCAAACTCTGCAACAGGATTTAAATGAGCGCTTCACACTTTCTACAGGATGTAGGTGTCCATTCACAGATGCCTAGGCATTCTGCATTTTCTGGTTCCATCTAACCACCCCATCTGCCTCTCTCTCTTTATGCCTCCTTTGGAAAAGTTTGTTGGAGGCACCGGACTCAATTCAATGTGGGAAAAGCTTCTTTAAAACTGCATTAGAAATCACATGTTCTGTCACAGCGCAGATGCACTGGGACATCCAGTGATTCCATTAAAGGTGCAGACTCTTAAAAGCACAGCTGGGGTCAGGAAAAATGGACTGTCGTGCTGGGTTTGCACTGGGCTGCTTTTACGTCTAATAAAGCGTAAGAATACTGCTCAGGAGGAGGGGAAAAAAACCTTGGCTCGGAAATACTATTTCTTGGATTCTTGTGTCCGTTAATAGCCTCATACATGTTTTTCCAAACCACATTTGCTTAAAAGCTTTGAGTCTTAAACACTCCAAGGAGTAGCGAACAGTAGAGAATTGAGTTAGTAATGCCAAATGGATGTTTTATATGATTCTGAGAGCTTGCTTCTGTAAACGTTTCTAAATAACAACCGACTCTTTGTTACAATGCTAACGTTTTACGCCGTCCGACTGTCTAGCAAGCAAAATGGCGAATTAGGCGACCTATCCTCAAGCTAATACCAGTGCTGCTGAGTTGTTTTCCTCCCATAAACATTAATTTCGCAGCATGCATATGTCAGTAGATCTGGGAGGGCTGACTAGGAGAATTTCCAAGGTAAACATAAAAATTTAATCTCCCCCACCCTTCCAACCCATCTTCGCATTGCAGAGCATCCGTCTGATCCCGGTAGAAACAATTATGCGTAGTGTGTTTGTCAAATGGAGGAAAAACAATGTTTTTACCATTCAACACGCAGCCCTGTGTGTGCGCTAACATCCCATGGCTTTCGCTCTTGTCATGAATTGTTATTAAAAAAAAGTGAGCACTGTTCTTGATTCATTAAACAATTTTATTAATTACATGCATACATGAGTACACTTCATTTCCACTAATTAATAAGCTAAGCTGAGATTAATATTAGCATGATTAACCAATTATGTATGCAGCAATCAGGTCATTGTATTTGATTAGAATAAATTATTTTTGGCATTCTGGTGATTGGCAGAAGTTAAAACATTACATTCTTGACTTAACTCTTTGTAAACCCATAGAAAAGGAAAAATCACTCTTCGTTAACTTCTCAATTGTTTCTCCTGAACAGAAACTAAATTAAATGAAGAGTAAAGGAGACTTTTAAGTCTCTTGCCCCCCAGATTTGCTCTCAAGAAAAATATCTCATCAATGTCTCAAACTATGCTCAGGTTTGTTTTTGGTGTCTTGGCAAATCCAAGCATAGTTTAAGCAACCAAAATTTGGGGGTCTCAACATGACCTCAAGCATTCCTCATTTTGAAAGGTTTCTGAAGACAATTATCTCATATGTGATCGCTTTTTGTCTTCTAGTAGAAATGTTGATGCATGACTGAAAACTCCTTTCTTTATGTCTTCAATGTTTAAAAAAAAAAAGAGCCGACATTTTAGCAATATTTCCCCCCTCTGGGGAACTTCTGAAGCATAAAAAGTAGGTGATATGAAATTACTCATTATTTGGACTTTAAGGGTATTCTGTAAGAACTTGCGGCCATGGCCTAGTGGTTAGCATGCATGCTCAAAACATTGAATGGTGTTCATATGAGAGATGTTGGTTCCTGTCTTTCCCATGTAGTGTCTTATGTAGTCATGGATATATTGTAGAAAATTCTGCATTTCCAACCCAAGATAGGTAAAGGACACTCAATGCTGAGTGTTGCAGCAACTTTTGTTGCCTGATGTAGCATCACTTTGATAGACCCTTCCTCCTCCTACGTCTCTGCGATGCACAATGCGCTTTGGAACTAATGGATCCACATCGTTCTCTGAAAACCTCTCCAGGTATCCATAAATTTCATTGAGCAACTGCAGTGGTTTTTAACCTCGACCTCTTCAGCCAAATAAAGTATTCCAGTTGCAGAATAACAAAAAAAAATATTCCAGTTGCAGAATAGCATTTGTGGATACCCACAGAGTTAGTGCACTTCTGCTTTTTACATAAGGAAGACTGTGGATCGATTGGCTTCAAATTGCATTGTGCCTTGCAAAGATGTAGACAAAGCAAGAGTCAGCGAAAGTAGTTGTAACAGAGTTCAAGGGAAGGAAGGAAGAAGTCGGAGTCGTCGTGACTGAGGCTTGTGGTAATTTATTCAATTGTCCCAAAAACAAAACAGGCAGGCGCTCTGGCGCTTCAAATAAACAGAACTATACAGCACTTCGGTGAATTCTCTAGCCCACAGGCAACAGTCTTCCACCCACGAGTCCTCAGTCCGTCTCTTTCTCTCTCTCTGTTTCCCCTGCGGCCTTTTACTGTCTCTCCAGGTCAATCACTGAAATGAGAAGCAGGTGAATGTCATTTTGCACTTGACCTACTTACTCACCGCTCGTCTCCGACCGCTCTCTCCCGCTGCCGACTCCGCTAAACCACACCCCCCTCGCCACATACCACCACACCCGGCTCGGTTTCTATGTGGTGCTGTATGAGGTCCGTTCGACCAGGTAGGGGCGAGAACACATCTGCAAACGTTCCCTGTAGCTTGGCTACATCAGCGATCTGCGAGGGCGAGAGGTGGTCTCCACCAGGGGCCAGAGCTATAGATTGCAGTTTAGTATTTACTTCTGGCCCGAGATCCTCCTGCCCACTCACTGCCGCTCTTTCTCTCTCTCTGTTTCCCCTGCGGCCTTTTACTGTCTCTCCAGGTCAATCACTGAAATGAGAAGCAGGTGAATGTCATTTTGCACTTGACCTACTTACTCACCGCTCGTCTCCGACCGCTCTCTCCCGCTGCCGACTACGCTAAACCGATGTGCCCCGCTCCTATCTGTACGGATGACCTCATAATTAAGATCCCCAATTCGCCGTGTGACCTCAAAGGGTCCTTGCCACTTGGCGAGTAATTTAGAGCTAGACGTAGGAAGCAATACAAGCACTTTTTCTCCTGGTGCAAATTTACGTAGCCTGGATCACCTGTTGTACAGCCGACTGGGCCTGTAACAAATTCTCCATCGACAGCCGCCCCAAGGTGTGGAGTTTTGTTCTCAGGTCCAGCACGTATTGAATTTCATTTCGGCTTTCTGAAGGCCCGTCCTCCCAAGTTTCTCTCAGGACGTCCAGCATGGGCTGACACCCATAGCAGCATCGCTTCTAATTCCGCCTGAACCCCCTTTTTTTTGTGCTCAGGTAAATGATATGGCCGGCTGCGAACCACCACACCTGGCTCGGTTTCTATGTGGTGCTGTATGAGGTCCGTTCGACCAGGTAGGGGCGATCGGCTTTCTGAAGGTCCGTCCTCCCAAGTTTCTCTCAGGACGTCCAGCATGGGCTGACACCCATAGAGATGTTCAAAGGGGGAAAACCCCGTGAAGGCTTGGGGGACCTCCCGCACAGCGAACAAGAGGGATTCCAGCCACCTGTCCCAATTTTTGGCGTCTTCGTGAACGAACTTCCGAATCATGGTTTTTAACGTGCGATTAAATCGTTCCACCAGCCCGTCTGTTTGTGCATGGTAGACACTGGTGCGAATCGACTTAATGCCCAATAATTCGTACAGTTCGTGTAACGTACGTGACATGAACGCCGTGCCTTGATCAGTGAGGATCTCTTTCGGGATTCCCACTCGGGAGATTAACCGGGAGAAACTGCTACTGCTTCAGGGTATCGTGTTGCATAATCCACTAGGACTAATGCAAAGCGATGCCCACGTGCCGATCATTCTAATGGCCCGATGAGGTCCATACCAATTCTTTCGAAGGGGGCCTGCATTAGAGGAATAGGGCGCAAAGGCGCTTTTGGGAAGGCCGGTGGGTTTACCAGCTGACATTCACGACAAGCCGCGCACCGCCTGCGCACATTCTCATGAATGCCCGGCCAAAAGAATCGGGTCATGAGACGATTTAGTGTCGCTGCCTGTCCTAAATGTCCTGCCATTGGATTACAATGAGCCGCCTGGAAAAGCATTTCCCGATGGCTTTTAGGTACCAATAATTGGGTTGTATCCTGCTTTGTCTGAGTGTCTTGTGTCACTCGGTACAACCGCTCCTTTAAAATAGCAAAATAGGGATATGAGAGCGGATGGACGGGATGGAGACGCTGACTGTCGATGGTCTGAACCTGTTCAAATGCCCGTTTTAGGGACTCATCCTGGAACTGTTCCAGGGTGAAATCATCATGTTCAGAGAGGATTAGCCTCTCATTCGTGCTCCGTTCCCCTGGCTCAGTATCCCGCGGTCCCGGTTCAGCTTCTCCCACGTGCGCGTCCGCTCCGTTTCCCAGCTTTCTCTCTCCACAAGATACATCTGCACACAAACAACCCAGTAATTGACTAAATGCTGGCCAATTCGTCCCCAAAACTAGCGGATGCTGGAGGTGCGGATTAATTGCAACCTCCACACTATGCTTTTGACCCCGAAATTGAATCAGCACGGACATACTTCACCACATCACCGTGCACACACCGAACCGGAACCGTGCGGCTTCTATCCAATGCCTCAAGCTGAATCAGGCTTTGATGGATCGAGGTTTGATTACTACCTGAATCCACCAAAGCGAGATAGGTACCCCCCTTAATACTCACAGGTATTTGGTACAGGCCAGCTTGATCGGGGGCAGCCTGTGGGTCATCCGGGACCCGGATCAGCGCCCCGACCTCCATCACCGGGCACCGGTCAATGAAATGTCCTGGGTCCCCGCAATGCCAACAGGCCGGCCCAGACTTTCCCGCCGCCCTAGTGGCAGGACGTGGGTCAAGGGACTGACGTGGCAAGAGCGGGAAACAAGGAACCGCTGCGGATCCCGTACTGGCTAGCCCCGCCCCCCTGGGTGGCGCTCTCGGGACAGCGGCAGATTCCGGAGGCGGCCCGCCTCTTCCCCGGGGAGGGACTCGAGGCGTGATTCCCGTACGGGACCTAGGAAAGGGAACAGGACGAGGGGAAGAAGAAATATTAGGGGAAGAGAGAGAGAGACAGCTGGCAAGGATTCGCCGACTCCTGGGCATGCCACCATCTGGTCTTCCGCCAACTGGATGGCCAGGTCTAGCGACGTCGGGCGGTGGCACTGGACCCACTCCGCCATCCTTCTCGAGAGAAGGCCGATAAACTGCTCCAACACCACACGGTCGAGGATCTGCTCGACGTCGCTTCCCTCAGCCAGCAGCCATTTGCGGCAGTTGATCCGGAGCTGTTGAGCCAACACGAAGGGCCCGCCACTTTCCCCCAGATCCAGCGACCGAAATCGCTGGCGATGTCGGGGCTCCGGCCGACCCACTGCAGGATGGCTCGCTTCAGATCGGTAAAGACCAAGAGGTTTTGAATGGGCAGTTGTTGGGCCGCCACCTGCGCCTCCCCTGAAAGCAGTGGTATGAGACGCACTGGTCAGTGCTCTCGTGGCCATCCACATGCCTCGGCCGATTTCTCGAATAGATCAATGAAAGCCTCTGGATCGTCCTGTGGTCCCATTTTATTCAGGGGCAGATGCGAGGGGCCGACGGTGGTCCTCGATGACGGCCCTCCTGCCCGACCCTCCTGGTCCATCCAGTTCCGGAACAGCTCACGGTCCTGCTGTTGCGCCTGCACCAGAGCGCGGAACCGACGTTCCTGGTCCTCTCGCATTTCCAGCAATGCCTGATGCTGCTCTTGGTGGAGGCCCGCGAGCGATTGGATCACTTCCTCAAACGGCGAACTTGGCTGTGACTGCATAATGGCAGCGGCCGGGCTTCTCCCTTCCTGGGTTTCGGCACCAGTGTAACAGAGTTCAAGGGAAGGAAGAAGTCGGAGTCGGCGTGACTGAGGCTCGTGATAATTTATTCAATTGTCCCAAAAACAAAACAGACAGGCGCTCTGGTGCTTCAAATAAACAGAACTATACAGCACTTCGGCGAATTCTCTAGCCCTCAGGCAACAGTCTTCCACCCACGAGTCCTCAGTCCGTCTCTTTCTCTCTCTCTTTTTCCCCCACGGTCTGTTACGGTCTCTCCAGGCCAATCACTGAAATGAGAAGCAGGTGAATGTCATTTTGCACTTGACCTACTTACTCACCGCTCGTCTCCGACCGCTCTCTCCCGCTGCCAACTCCGCTAAACCACGCCCCCCTCGCCACAGTAGTATTCTGTCATGCAACCAAAAGTTGCTGCAATAGACGAGATCAAAGAGATAGTTATAAAGCTTGGAAGAGCCAGGACATTTTTTAATATAACTCCGATTGTATTCGTCTGAAAGAAGAAAGTCATATACAGTACACCTAGGATGGCTCGAATTTAAATTTTTGGGTGAACTAGGCTATCCCTTTAACAAACAAATTTGTAGTTTCATAAAAGTAATTAATCGGTTGTTTCAAAGGGGATGGCATATCACAGGGTTGTAGAAGGAAAAACTTTTTGAAAATGACAATCTGGCATCCGACGGAAAGTTAAGAGCATTTCAAAGTTTACTGCAGCATTGACCAGAGTAGGATCCTGTAGTGTATTCAGAAATCCTGTGTGATTTCAAATGGACATGGTTCTTTCCACACCCTCAAAAGAGTTGTACACATTCCTGTCCATCAAACGCTCCATCAGAGTGCCCTCAAGAAATGAAGCTGCTGGTTTATGGTCGTGCTGTATCGATTCCCATCTCTTGTACCATCAGAGCACCAGGTGCTTTGCAGCCACTAGGTCATTTTCACATCCATTCTGCTCAAGGAAAAATGTAATCGGGTCTCTTTCCACTGGTGGACGCAATGCTGCCAATCTCCTCCTTACGACTGTCACCGCAAGTAGAAGCGGAAGCCCGTGTCAGTCATTCCCTTCATTCATATTTATGAGTTTGAGAAACATCACTTGCTTAATTTGCCCACTTTACACGCTTGCAGAGGAGAGCGAGAGAGACTCCCTGTTGAAAAATGCATCATGGAGCGGGTTTTTAAATGGCTTCATCTGGAGGAAAACTGCTTCGGAGGTTGCCTGTTTATTAGGGATTTTTCCCAAAGTAAATATACCATTGAACCAGCAGAGGACATTTCATTTTGGCTCAGGTATCTCCGAAGTCTCAAAGCCGTTGTAAGAGAGGAGATGTGGCTACCGGTCTCTATCCTTCCTATGACCTTACCCATCTCTTTATCGCTCCTTTTCTCCCTCTCATCCCCCTGTCGCACCTTTTGCCTAGCCTGGAATACATTTGCAATTATGTGAGTGAAGCTATTTGATGTCAGGCTCATTCAGAAAGTGTATGAAAGGTTAATTAGATGAGAAATCGGTGCGACTTTCTCAAACATTGAAATGATGAAATGAGAGCTGTTGTCAGATGTCTCTCTCTCCTTTCTGCTCATTCTTTCTCGTCATTATCTTGCTCAGCACGTTAACTTGAGGAGTAGATGCCGAAAGTCTCTTTTTTTTTTTTTTGCTGGATTAATGACGTTTACCCTGTGAGTACCACAGACTGGTTTCTTTTGGTCCATAAACTGGTATCTTCAGCCAAGGTTGAGGGTGTTAACAATCACAATCACTTACTTTGCAACATTCACAAGCCGTTTTATGTCTGTAGGGGTAAAGGGGAAAATGGGAAAAGTACAAGGGAGAGGACTTGATCCGTCATTCAATGGGAGCTGATTGGTTTATGAATAGTGGGTGTTCTAAACCAGAATGGAGTCATTCACAAACCTTGAATGTCAAATCTGATTGGCTAATCTGTTTTTCCTGCTGTTCTAGATCACTGCAATGGGCCACTGGTTTCTGCTCTTCCTCCCTCATCATTCCAGGGCTCCTCATCTTCCTCTGACAGTCAGTCGCCATATTTTGCCAAGCTCAACAGAAGAGATGGTGAGTAATCCCAGTATAAAATTTGAAAATGTTGAAAATGTGTGGTTGTTACCTAAGTATTTCTGCTAGATTTCTATATAATTACTTTCATTAGTAGGGATGTAACGATTCACTCAACTTGCGATGCAATACGATTCACAATACTGATTTCACGATACGATTTGCTCACAATTTTTAACAAAATGATATTTAAGACAAATTATAAATCAAAAGGTGTCCTTTTATTATTTCTCAAGCAAAATGCTGCACATTTCTTTGTGAAATTGAAATATGCCAAATAACAACACTAAATTGAAATTTTAAAACAAATCCCAAATCAAATAATAATACAAATAAAAGAAATTGCTTCATATAAACAAACTAAGGCTTTGCTTGTGCTCTTTCCATTAAATTTAGAGGCAACCACTACATTTTAATCACAATCAAAATTAAGATGCTGCATACATGCAGCATGAGCAGTTTTTTATTTAAATTAGATTGTAAAATTTCGAAATGTGAAGCTAGAACAGAATGGTCTGTCTTTAGCTTTGTAAGATTTAAAGATTATACTACATAAAACATCTGAACGAAACAAAAACAGCAGATGGACTGCATACTTTCATATGCGTTATACTGAGGCGAGATGAAAAGAAAATATAATCTAAACTTTTCTAAAGACAGTCAGTTCCCATCAGAGATACAATCACATAAACCCTCTCTCCCAGCTGAATTGCGATTCGTTTAACATCTCAACCAACTTGAATCATCACGCATTTGTACCGATTTTCCACCGGCTCGGAGTGAATCGTTACATCCCTATTCATTAGCAAAATTGTACAGTGATGGGATCTGTTGCTAATACCTTGGTAATTTTGATGTAACTTATGGCCATGGTATTTACATGGTTCCTTAAGGCAGTGGTTTTCAAACCTTTCCATGAAGTACCCCCAGCACTGCATATTTTGTATGTCTCCCTATATCTGACACACCCACTTCAGGTCTTGCATTCTCCACTAATGAGCTGATGAGTTGTATCAGGTGTGATAGATGAGGGAGACATACAAAATGTGCAGGGCTGGGGGTACTCAAGGACAGGTTTGAGAACCACTGCCTTAAGGTATTGGACACTATTTGTATGTCCAAAAACATGGCAAGACCATGAAAATACATTTTACAGCATTGGTCTAGCTCATGCTGGAGTCCGTTCAGTAGCCCAGTGCATTCATAAAATGAAATTCTGTCATTTGATATGGCACAGCAGGGATAAATATCCAGTACGACTTGTAATAGAGTATCAGCAAACATTACTCAGCCTTTTAGAGTCGATTTGACTGAAATTCAGTTGACTTACAGGTCAAAAGCAGACTAGTCAGTGAATTACTGCCTGACAGCAACAGGGGCAGTGTGACATTCACCTCTTTGGCTCAGTATGGTTGTGTTTGTAGAGCAGTTCCTTGTGCTATGACTAGCGCTGGGTTTACTGTCTATTTGCACAGCTTTTTAATAGATACAGGGCCAATGTAAGTTAGATTTACTGAGCTAATTAGTGTGAAAAGACAGGCTTAAAAGACGCTCACTTGGCAGGCTTGTCTGAAGTTGAGGCTTGGCTGGCTGCTAAATGTTTCAAATACCTTTTCTGCCTTTAATTAAAAGTTTATCTTTTGTTAATGAAGGAATGTTTCTTAATTAACTACAGTGTTGTGCAGAAGCTAGCCAAAAGTAACAATGCTACCAATTTAGCATTTTCACTAGCATAACTGTCTGTTTCCAAAATAGTTGTTTTATCATTAGCATGCTAGCTTTTGTTATAAATAGCATCATAGCTTGACAGATTGTTACATTGCTTTGTAGCATTGTGCTGTGCACTATTTAGCTGGTGTAAGAATAAAACATGTTAGGTTTCTTTTTGTCAAGATACTTTGGAAATTCAGAATCATTTTGGCAAATCATTTAATTGGAATATTGTGAATCATTATTGCATTATCACATAATTTCCACTTGCCCATATTCATGGTGTAGTCTGAAAGAATTCACGCATAAAGTCATAAGTGAACCAATTCAAATATATTCACAAATCATCACTCAATAGTGTTCAAAAGCCATTGTGTATCATTTTACTTTTTTGTGTAGTAAAATAAATATTTAGTTAAAAGTGTGGTCACAATTACCATTGTTCAGTGAATTTTTGCGCACAAAATCCAGACTTTTCAATCAGAATCTAAGCAATCTTAAATTTTGCACATGGCGAAAGATTTCCCCGCAGATTTTGCAACATGTTCAAGTTGGTCAGGGGATTTGCCACATTAAGCAATGCAAAGTTGCCTGGTTTGAAAGTGACTTCTGTGTGAGCAGTAGTGCTTCATCGTTACTTTTTTGCGAAATTTCGCTAAGGTGACAAAACCTTAAAATGAAAATTACCTTGTAGCCTGGCAAACTCAACACAGGTTGATAGCTTAAATTATTGATGTTGTATGTTTTTGTCGCTTGTACCTGGACTTCACCCCTTCTGTTCTTGTGTTAGGAGGTGGCGGCTGGGCTCCAGAACGAACAGACAGGCTACGATGGCTACAGGTGGATCTGCGAGAACGGGTCGAGGTCACAGCTGTGGCGACCCAGGGTCGTTTCGGGAGCCCTGATTGGGTTACGAGTTACATGTTGCTTTACAGTGACACAGGAAGAGCTTGGAAGCAGTTCAGACAAGAGGACAACATAGGGGTGAGTTTTCCAAGTACTCTTATAAATAATCCATCCTTTATTATATTTATAATGCATTACTACTTTGCAATAAGTACTGTAAAAGCTTTCCGGATAATGTGAATCAGGGGGGCTTTTATAACTGGAATAAAATGCATGCACACCCATACTCATTAAGTGTCTGTGTCTTTAACTAAGTCATAATAATTTACTAGGATAAATTAATGCATCCTCCCATGCACTGTCAGACACTGTCGGCACACACTTCCCATCGAAAACCAGCCACCCACAAAACGTTTAAACTTTAATTACCGACTTGAATTTCACTTAATCGCCTAAACTAAGATTAAATACACCTTCTATCTTGAGTGACGTGGCTTTATATCCCTGACAAAACTTATTTCATGGTCTCCTGACCTCACTGGTCACTGGTAGTGCAGCTGAAATCCTTGTCTACCCAACTTGAATTACGTTTTCTTTTTTTTTTTTTGGTAGTTGTATTTTGACAACTTTGTAATCGATTGTCAAGGCCCTTGCGCCACAAGAGACAGCGGTTGCATTGCCTCCACACTTACAGGCAAACAAATGGGCTTCACCCTCCTCTTCTGAATCAATACTAGTCATTTCAAAGCTCCATCATTCCCCGACGTTCTTATTTAGCCCGACTCGAAAAGATCTGGGGCGAAACATTCCTGAGATCTTACTTGCCATCTCCGTCGTCTCTCATTATGAAAGCTTGGATTCCTGCTTGTAATCATTGAAGCTAAACAAACACAGAGAGCCGTAGGAGGAGGTGGAGGTGGTGTATACGTTTTCTGCGGATAATTCATCTCATTACAACTTTATTTTTATTTAATTTTTTTGTTCGATGATGGTTTAATGTTTGGTTCTTTTATCTTCCAACCAGCAGGAGGAAAAAAGGTGCTGATTAGTTTGACAACAGAGTTTAATGGAAGTATTTGAAGGTGTGAAGCATTTTAATGAGTAGAAGATTAAAAGATGTGAAACATTTTTAAAGAGCAGTAGGTGCCTCCTGGTCATGCCATTTTTCTGGTAGGCTCTACAGCTGGAGGTAGGACCCCCAGCTATTCTAAAACTGGAGGTTTAGATTAGCAGCAACGCTTTGAGTGCAGCTTAAAGAAACTAACGTTGCCAGCGGCACCCCGCTAACTTTTTGTGTTAGTTTTTTCAATCTTAGGTAAATGCAGCTTGGCAAAAGTTCAGCTCTATGTATAGATAATAAACTCTCTGAATTTGGAAGAGTTTCTTTGAGGTAAACCTATATGCTAATTGAGACTATGTTGACTAAAGTGCCTGCAGAAAGCTAACCGTTAACATTCCCAGTAACTTCAATGTCAGTTTTTCGACTTCTGTAAGTGACCTTCATTAGCAACTATCAGCAGTCAATGAAGAAACAGAATGATGAAGTAATTGTCTGTAAGCATATGCTATCTAGCCAAACCTTAACACAGGAGTGCTAACAATGTACAGAGCCAACATCTGCACCTTAGACACTAAATAAACCTGAAAATATCTCAAAGTTTATGAAAACCTCACTCACAAGATGTTAATAGATGTGGGAGAGCTAGTAACACATTCAGATGTGGTCACATTAGCAAAAAATGTGGCGTGATTAACTCCCTTCATGCAAAATTCCCCATCACATAAATTCCCTTTTGAAATGAGTGTTTTTTGTCCATGAAAATTCGCCAAACGGCGGGAAATGTGGCTACATCTCTACAAAGGCCTTCCATCCAGCAGAAGAACCTCGTTCGACATTATATTGACTCATTAACACATGAAGTGCACATACTAAGGTCAAATCTTGGAAAGTTACTGTTGTGCAAGCTAACATTTTCTTCCTCCTGTAGACTTTCAGTGGAAATACAAATTCAGATGGGATTGTTCACCACAAGCTCTCACACTCCATAAGAACACAGTTTCTGCGGTTCTTGCCAGTGGACTGGAGTCCCGGGGGATGGATGGGGCTCAGAGTGGAGGTCTATGGCTGTGCATACAGTGAGTACTGAATGTACATTTGGTGTGTAATTGGTACTTTATGTATTCACAATGAAAGCTTGATTGAAATGGATATTTGTCCTATCTATTTTTTAAATCTATCGTATTGATTTTATTGTGAATAGAATGATGTAACTGTGTCTATCAGCACATGCTAACTAACCAAACCTGCCAACAATATACAATGCTAAAAAAAATTGAAAATATCTCCGTGTTTACCAACTGCAAGCTCATATTCAGTTAGGTAGCACTTTGGAAAACCAGGGTATTTCTGCATTAATTTTAGTTTTATCGTACAAGCCAACCAGCTAAATGAGCGGCAATATATTTCCAGTGCAGAAAGTGCAGATTTTCTTCAAATCTTTAGGAGTTGGGAGCTGTTGTTTCAAAAGTTCAGCTAGTCTGTTTTTAGCTGTAGCTAGTTCACTGTCATGTTGCTTTACTGCAGTCGGGTTGAGTTGGTTTAGACCTGCCTTCCCTGGGTATCAAAGTGCAGAGTAACAATCAATCGGTTACCTCAAGGGTAGCCAGCACCACATGCCTTGCGCTTGAAATATTTATAACATAGCCTTGCTAGTGCTCGTTTTCTCTCTTTTTTTTGCTTCCCCTACTCTCTCCTTGTTCCTTTCTCTCAGTCTCTCCTCAGGTGCTTTGTATTTGTAGTCTGTGCACTAGCAGCACCGATTGTCAATTCAAAGCTTGACTCGGCGACCTATCACCGCCATGTTTATTCTCTAAGCGTTAATTTCGTGAGATAGGGCGGAATGTGACACCGCTGGGGGCGACTCGGTTTACTGTGTTGATCAAACATGATAAGTGAGTGCTGACCACACAGTATTTCAGTAATAGGGTTTGATAACGGAGACGCTAGTGCTTTCTCAAAGTCAGACCACTGGCAGGTTAGCATTAGCATTAGCGCAGCTTGCATTCCAAAGGAGTCGTGAATGAATCAGGCAGTGAATTAGTGCTCGGTAATTACATTTATAATTAGCCTTGCGCTAGTATGTGCCGAACATACAATGGCTTCACACGGCAGTGTTCAATGTTAGCACAAAGGGCATATGAACATGTCTGCTAACCTGAATTCCAGGGAAGAAATACAGAGGACAAATATGAAAGGGGGCAAACAGAAAATGTGGTGTCAAATAGGGGGTAAAATTAATTCCAACATGTCTGAGACTTAATAAAGAGAGAGACAGAAAGTAAGCGCACACGTACAGGATAGCGCATGGTCTCCCTACATTCATATTTGTCTTCTGTGGGATAAACCGGACATCCTCAGTGGTGCATTGGCCTTATTCATGCACTGCTGAAATGCTCCTCAAGTCAATTAGTTTTAAATCTGTCAAGCGCCTCTGCTGCTAACTGTAATTTAAGGCCGTGGCTTCGTGGTGCAAACTGTTTGTGTGTATGTCTGAAATGGGAAGTGTGTAGCAAGAGCATAAGTCTGTCTCTGTGTGTGTGTGTGTGTGTGTGTCCCTGTATAGTCATTACTTCACACTGGAGCACTGCTGTGTTGATGCCACCAAGAGACCCACAGATAAAGTGAGGTCTAACTCTGAGCTTGTGGGCAACTTTGTGTATGTCTTAAGCAAGAAGCAGCCCCACACAGAATGTGTTTTCACCCACATTTTCTGTGCTGGGAAAATTCACAGAATTTGATACTTTTTTTTTTTTATTATTATTATTATGTGTTCCTATTTGT
This sequence comes from Sinocyclocheilus rhinocerous, assembly GCF_001515625.1. Taxonomy (NCBI): domain Eukaryota; kingdom Metazoa; phylum Chordata; class Actinopteri; order Cypriniformes; family Cyprinidae; genus Sinocyclocheilus; species Sinocyclocheilus rhinocerous. Next base: position 448,506 of record NW_015629570.1, read on the forward strand.
ATTTTATTTTATTAATTGCAATGTATATCATTTTAACCTTTTAACATGAACAATAAATAAACAGCAATAAGATGTCAACAAAATACAAACAATTTTTCAAAAATATTTTAGATCAGTATGAAATGGCAATCTCAGACCACTTCCATATTTTTAAGTGAAATAAGATTCAGAGAGGAAAATATATATTCATCTAATAATAATATTTTATTTCAGAATTATTTCAATTCACAAATTGTTTTATTTAATGATAATGATTAGATGATGAAACCCTTTTCATGATCCAATCATTATCAATATATAAAACAATTTGGTCCCACTTTATATTAAGTGGCCTTAACTACTATGTACTTACATCCAAAAATAAGTACAATGTACTTATTGTGTTCATATTGTATTGCAAAACACTTCTGCTGCTATTGAGGTGGGATACGGGTAAGGTTAGGGACAGGTTTGGTGGTATGGGTAAGTTTAAGGGTGGGTTAAGGTGTAAGGGATGGGTCAACAGTGTAATTATAAATGTAATTACAGAAATGAATTACAGATGTAATTACATGCAGGTATTTTTCAAATATAAGTACAATGTAAAAACATGTATGTACACAGTAAGTGCATTGTACCAAATGATTAATTTAAATGTAAGTACATAGTAGTTAAGGCCATTTAATATAAAGTGGGACCAACAATTTGGATTCAGAAATACGGTGTCAGCGTTGAATGACTTTGCGATCAATTTAGTCTTTATTCTCATCTCTGTGGGCACAGATTTCATGCGGGCTGTAAGATATACAGAGAGAATATACGTTTATTTTACCATCTACAATCCTAAATAATAAATTATTCAATCATGATGTGAATCCACCGTGTGTTGTGTTTAGTGAGCCGTCTGGCTGAGTTCAGATGCAGTCGCGAGTTTGAACTTCATTGTTTTTGTTCTTTCCCCTCAGGAAGGATTATACAATATGCATTAGTTTTTCCTCCCCTTAAACTTGGCAGTATTTTCAACTTCTCTTCTTTCTATCCTTTCAGTTCTCAAGGACATCATTTATGTAACTTCTATGTTTATTTGGTGATTATTGTTGTGCCTCTTAGATTGAAAGACTTTGAGATAAAGATACATTTCTTTATCATTACATCTTGATATGCATTGCGCCTCCATGAAGACAGCAACTCATGCAAAATACGAAAACCAAACACATTCGTCTGATCTCCCCACTTTTATCTAACTCAGTCTCATTGCGCTTGCTGATGTTCCTGGACCCTCTGTGTTAGTTCTATATTCAGCAGACGGCTCCGAGCTCTTTGCGAGGCTTTACTTGTCACGGCTAGTTAGCTTTAGTCTCTCGCACTCCAGCGTCCGGCGAGGAGAGAGATGGAGAAAGAGAGCAAAAACGTAATGTCTGAACTCTGAGCCTGGGTCAAAATCCACATTTCTGCCTTTTACTGCCTAGGGTAGAATTAGTTCTGAAGGGTTGCTTCGAGACAGGCTTCATATTTCTTCAAATTCTGGCCAAAGATAAATTAATCTGACCCTAACTCTTAAAACGGGCCTTTCTTTATCATTGCAGTTCTTCTTTTGTCTCGTTGTAAATGGTCTTGCTCCTAATAAATGAGCTTGTAATCCATCTTCCTTAGGTGACATTTTGCAGACTTTGAAAACAGCAAGCACATTTAATTTCTGTAATTTGGCATAGTTCTTAGTAAAAATTAAATATTCAGCTGGAAAAATAGTATGTTTTATTAATGAAAGTTGTTAATAATAATAATAATTTAGTATTTCAATATTGCTTTACCAGAGCTGTAGGATTTTATTTTACTTTATTTTATTTATTCTTTTGTTGGGTTGTTGTTGTTTATGCTTTGCATTTTGTTGTGTTGTTTTGCTTTTTGTTTTGTTGTGCTTTGTTTTTTTATTTGCTTTTCTTTGCTTTGGGTTTTTGTTTTTAATTTGTTTTTGCTTTGCTTTGTTTTTTTGCTTTTTGTTTTTTTTGCTTTGTTTTTGTTTTATTGTGCTTTGTGGGGTTTTGTTGTTTTGATTCGCATTGTTTTTGTTTTTGCTTTTTTTTTTTTTTGCTTTGTGTTTGTTTTGTTATGTTTGTTATGTTATGTTATGTTTTGCTTTGCTCTTTTTTGTTGTGTTGTGTTTTGCTTTGTTTTTGATTTTTTTTTGTGTTATAAAAGATTGTGAAAACAAGCACTTTTTTTAGAAAAACATTTACTGGAAAATTGTACAAAATATGAAAGTTTTTAAGAATAGGTAAATATTTTTTTTTCTTGTTTAATATTTATGACCATGATGTATTCTTTTTTTTCCCCTTCCACTTCTTAGAGTCGGATGTTGCAGATTTCAACGGCAGGAGCTCTTTGCTGTACCGGTTTAATCAGAAGTCCACCAGCACTGTGAAAGACGTCATCTCTCTACGGTTTAAGAGCCAGCGCGGGGATGGGGTCCTTGTGCATGGAGAGGGACAAAGAGGTGATTACATCACCCTAGAGCTGCAGAGACCGTTTGATAATTTTCTTTCTAAGGTTGCCCCTTATAAAGATGCTATAAAATTAGCAACTGATAAAAAGTTTGCTTCCGACAACATTTACATTTTTGTTTCAGTTGCTAGCATAATATAAATGGGATTTGATTTATATGCACCTTTATACATTTTGGTTAACTTATACAGGTGCACATTAAAACTTAAAACCAAAAATTTGAAATATTGCTTAACTGAAATAAATAGCGAGTTGAAGTGCTAAAATTACAACAACAAAAAAAAAAACTGAAATAAAAAAAAATTAAAGCTAAGTAGTATATAAATTGTAGGATATAAATAATACTAAAATAACACTGCTAAACAGTATGTTTCTGGTGAATTTCTTAAACATAAATAAACGCATAAACAAAGCAACAACGAGGCGATGGTGCAAAACTAAAATTCAATCCTTAAATTTTATATTTCTTTCTCTCTTTTTCTCTCAAGACGACGTTAAGATATATCCTAGCAGTGGCCATGTCTCTGTGTTTCTGGGTAGTCTTCTGGACGACCAGCACTGGCACTCCGTCCTGATCGAGCGATTTAACAAACAGATCAACTTCACTGTGGACAGACTAGTCAAACACGTGAGGACGGGTGGGCTGGATGATTCACTTGAAGTCGATTATGAGGTGAGGATGTTTTTGGATACTTTAATTTTATTTTTTACAATTTTGTACAGTCTATTAGCAGATCCATATAGATATCCTTAACAGTAGTTTTTATTAAAGTCCCCAAGTTTCATTGCTTGTTACGTTTGAGCTCACCTCACATTTAGCAGATATTTGCATCTTTAAATTTACAGTCTTATCCAGGAAAAAAATAAAATAAACATTTGATTAATCATCCTGGACTACAGATTTTTATCCAATGAAATATTACCTAGAATCAATTTATAATAAATAGGATATATTTACATGTATTTATTTAGTATTAATTAAAATTAAATAATTTTAGACTATTAACAGTTCAATCAGTTATTTTCTTCTTTTTATCTTTTTTTTCAGTTAATTGTATTTACATTGTCTATTTATGTTGTTTACATTGTTTCTATGTTGCTTTTTGAAGTGCATTTTATGAAATATGCAAGTAAAATGCATGTAAAATATAATAATAAATAATTTATTAATGAAGTACACAAACATTTTTTAAGCTAAACTTTGAAGTGCATTGAAGTGAATTACTATTTGTAATAATATTATTTTATATTTTAACGAAGTGCAGCAAATGAAAATTATTTTATGAAATACGCTATGCAAGTAACATAATAATAATAATAATAATAATAATATATTTTTGTTGTTTATATTGTTGCATTTAGAAGATAATTAAATGAAATGCGCTATGCAAGTAACAACAACAACAACAATAATAATAATAATACATTTTGTTGTTTATACTGTTGCATTTAGAAGAGAATTTGGTTACACTTTATTTTAAGGTGTCCTTGTTACAGTGTAATTATACATATAAGTACTGAGTAATATTAATTAACTACATGTACTTAATATATGGTTAGGGTTGGGATTTTGGTTTGGGTTTTGCATGTAATTATGCATACTTATTTGTTATTATAATAGTAAGTACATGTAACATGTGTAACAAGGACACCTTAAAATAAAGTGTTACCGAGAATTTTATGAAATGCACTATGCAAGTAACATAATAAAAATAATTGCAAAAAATATTTTTGTTGTTTATATTGTTGCACTTTGAAGATAATTTTATGAATTATGCTTTACAAGTAATAATAATAATAATAATAATTTTAATTCTAATATTTACTGTTTACTATTTTTTATATGCCCCAAAAACAGTGCATAAAATGCTGTAGATTGTTGATTGGACCAACATAATAGCTTGTGTACTTGTAACATGTTGGTTTAAAGAGTGGAAACTTAAAGAGTGACCTTAATCATGTAATTTTGATTAGTTAAGAGCGTAACACCTCAAGCGCCAAATCACTTGGCCAATGATTGGACACGTTTCCCGCTATGTTGTAAAACCTCTCCATTGCTGTTGTTTTCCCATTCATTTCACAAAGCTCAGCTTTGGAGGAATCCCTCTTCCCGGTAAACCAGGCACGTTCCTGCGGAAAAACTTCCATGGATGTATGGAGAACCTCTACTACAATGGGGTCAACATCATTGACTTAGCCAAACGACGCAAACCTCAGATCTACAGTGTGGTGAGGATGTTTACCTTATACATTTATTATTGATCTTCTCATACATTTGTTATTGTTGTTGTCAGAGCCATGAAAAAGCTATAAAATAAGAAAAATTACCACAGGTCTTGATGAATTAGCAATCCCATCCCATCCTATCCATAATGGATGGTTCTTGACCTGAGTATTTAGTGATTTTTCCCTAATAGCACCAGCATGGAAAGGTGCCAGAACTTTCTGTTGCCAAGACTGTGGATTGTGATGAATTTTGGTAGTTGGAGCACAAACAGTGTTTGCAAAGAGATTGATTTATATTTTCATTCACATTAGTTTTCACCTGCATTTTTCCAGAAATGCATCTTAACGCTGGTGTAGTTCTCTGTGGAACTGGTCAGCAGGGAGCGAAATGGAGCCATTCTGATTTTTTTGAGTCGTCGCCAGTATACTATGGCACCACAAGGGAGCTTTTTAAGAGAATGAATTGTGGTTTTGTCCACATTATTTCCACAGTGCTTAGAGCCGTGTCATTAAAATATCTTTTACAAGGTGCGCAATCACTCTCCAAGAGCTGCTCGGGCCTTAGATTACACCTCATAAATGATCCACTGACGAATACCTCATAAAATCCAACTCGCCAAAGGTCTGGGGACTGAATTACAGTCATTTTGAAATGAAGGAAGGGTTTTAATGAGAGGAATGGCTTTGTGTAATGACACGTTTCTGCTTATCTGACTACTCCACATGTGTAATTTTCATATGCCTGTTTTATTTCATATTGTTTTGGTTGTATTGAGATATTATCCATAAATATACCGTTTATAATTGAAGATCAAAGCAATAAGTCACAAGAGGCGTGTTTTATAGTTGAGTTATTTGAAATTTGAATGTTTATGGCCTTGTAGACTGAGAGATGATGGATGGATGGATGCCTAGATGAATACCTAGATGGATATGAATGGATGGATAGATACCTAGATGGATATGGATGGATGGATGGATAGATGGATACCTAAATGGATATGTATGGATGGATGGATGGGTACCTAGATGGATGGATGGATATGAATGGATAGACAGAGAAATGGATGGATGGATTGATGGAGAACTAGATGGGTATGGAATAAGGGATGGATGGATGGATGGATGGATATAACCTGATAGATGTATATAGATATAGAACTAGGTTGATAAAGAACTGGATAGATAAAGATGAATAGAGAACTTGATGGATGTGGATGGATAGAGAACTAGATGGATATGGAACTAGATAGATATAAGGGCCTTTCGCACCACTTTAGTTCCAGAACTAAATGTACAGTTCTAAAGTACTGGGACGATTTTACGCGAACTATTTCCCAGTACCATTTAAAGGGTTGCATTCGCACCTAGAGTGTGTACTAAGAAGTGACGTAAGCCGGTCGACAGCGCCGTCATTTGTGCGCGGCGTTCAACAACAGAAACAAAGGAGAACAACATTAACAACAGGAGGATGGAGGACGCTGTGATCGGAGCTGTGTTTTTGTTGTGTCTCGCGGGTTTCACAATAATGGACATGGAAAGTCGACGTATACGTAAAGCGATTGAAAGAACGGAAAGGAGGACTAAGAATCTCCAACGACAACTGGCAGTGCTACATTTGCTACAAGTGCCTGCACTTCAGCGTCCGTCCATCTATCGCTGTTCTCCATACTTGCGAAATAAGTTGACACAATGTTTACAGTATGTTTACACAGCGTTTTAAATCATGGCGGTTGAGGGCGTTTTCGTACGCGTTTGGCCAATCAATGTCTACTTACGTCACGATTAGTACCAGTTGTGCTGGTTAGACCCTGCTCCGGAGTAGGAGCTAATTTGGTTCTCGAAAAAGGCAGTCCGGTACTAAAATCGCACCCAGTTCCGGCGGTGCGAAAACGCCAAAAAGTGGGTAGTTCCACAATTAGTTCTGGTACTATGAAAAGGTTCCCGCGGTGCGAAAGGCCCTATTGATGGATAGACATAACCTGACAGATATAGAATTAGATAGATGAAGATGGGTATATAAGATATAGATGGATATGGAACTAGATGGATATAGAAACTTAGAGCAAGATATATGACCTTGTAGACTGAGAGATGATGGATGGATGGATGGATGGATGGATGGATACATAGAAGGATATGAATGGATGGATTGAATACCTGAATGGATATGTATGTATGGATGGGTGGGTACCTAGATGAGTATGGAATAAGGGATGGATGGATGGATGGATATAACCTGATAGATATAGAACTAGGTACCATATGTTAGAACCATCTAACTGGATAGATAAAGATGGATAGAGAACTTGATGGATGTGGATGGATAGAGAACTAGATGGATATGGAACTAGATAGATATAGATGGATAGACATAACCTGACAGATATACAATTAGATAGATGAAGATGGCTATATAACTAGAGAGATATAGATGGATATGGACCTAGATGGATATATAAATTTACATTTACATTTAGTCCTTTAGCAGATGCTTTTATCCAAAGCGACTTACAAATAAGGAAATTTAGAGCAAGATATATAAATGTGACTATATATACAGTATATAGGTTTTCATCAAGTTTTCACTCAAGTCCTGAAAGTTGACAAAGAGAACCAAATCAAACAAGTGAGATGAAAATATATATTTTGTCATTTATTTATTCAGGAAAATTGCTAAATATTACATATCTGTGAGTGGCAAACGTATGTGAATCTCTAGGACTAGCAGTTAATTTGAAGGTGAAGTTAAAGTCTATCTGTTCAGAGGTGTTTTCAAACAGTGGGATGACTATCAGGTGTCAGTGCATGCCCTGTTTTCAAAGTTTGATCATGTTTGTGGAAGTGAATCGTGGCACGAACAAAGGAGATCTCTGAGGATCTCAGAAAAAGAGCTGTTGTTGCTCATCAGGCTGGAATAGGTTACAAAACCATCTCTTATGAGTTTGGAATCCACAAATCCACAGTCAGACAAAATGTGTACAAATGTGTACATGGCAGAGTTGCAAGGAGAAAGCCACTGCTCTCCAAAAAGAACATTGAAGAATGTTAAGACACAAAAAGACACAAAAAGAACCCGTCTGCAGTTTGCTAAAGATCATGTGGACAAACCAGAGGCCTACTGGAGAAAGGTTTAATCGATAGATGAGACCAAAATGGAAATTTTTTGTTTAAATGAGAAGCATTATGTTTGGACAAAGAAAAACACTGCATTCCAGCTTAAGAACCTTATACCATCTGTGAAACATGGTGAAAGTGAAAGTGACGTGACATGTGGCCAAGTATGGTGACCCATACTCGGAATTAGTGCTCTGCATTTATCCCATCCAAAGTGCACACACACAGCAGTGAACACACACACACCGTGAACACACACCCGGAGCAGTGGGCAGCCTTTTATGCTGCGGCGCCCGTGGAGCAGTTGGGGGTTCGGTGCCTTGCTCAAGGGCACCTCAGTCATGGTATTGAAAGTGGGAGAGAGCGCTGTACATTCACTCCCCCCACTTACAATCCCTGCCAGTACGAGACTCGAACCCACAACCTTTGGGTTATGAGTCCGACTCTCTAACCATTAGGCCACGACTGCATCTGGGCCAGCACGGCTTGCCATCATATCGATGGAACAATGAATTTTGAATTATACCAGAAAATTTTAGAGGAAAATGTCAGGACATCTGTCTGATAACTGAATCTCAATAGAAAGTGGGTCATACAGCAAGACAACGACCCCAAGCACACAAGTCATTCTACCAAAGAATGGTTAAAGAAGAACAAAGTTAATGTTTTGTAATGATCAAAGTCAAAAGACCTTAATCCAATTGAAATGTTGTGGAATGACCTGAAGCAAGCAGTTCATATGAGGAAAACCCACCAACATCACAGAGTTGAAGTGGTTCTGTACTGAACCACTATATAATAGATGGATGGATGGATGGATGGGCTATTTTTAAGCAGCTGTTTTAGTAGGACTATTTGGGCGTAAATCCCTGATAATGACAGTATTTTTTATGATGCAGTACTGGAATATACATCCACAGTCCTGCTTTGTTTTTCTACATTTTCCCAGTTCTGAGGCTCGAGGAAACACAGTCCTCTGAATCAAGCAACTTTTGCGAGTTCCCATTCTCATAGTTTCATATTGTTAGCACCCGTTTCCCCACTGTGATTATGTGTAATAGCTTGTCGTCGGCTGTTATATCACGTCACATCAGTGCAGTGGACTACACCAGAGCACAACTAATCACTGCAGCCATTAATCTGGCCCACATGCTGGATATTGCATCCTTTAATGGACCGGTAGGGAGTTCAGTGGGACTCTGGTACTAATGACAGAGCGGTCCGAATCCCACTTATTCCATGCCACCCTCTGAGATTTTCACAGCAGACACCTCCACTCGCTCTCAATTATGCAGTAAATTTTCAGCAAGGCAAATATACAGGCTCCTAAGGGGCCTTTGGAGCCCAATTAGAGCCAGCCAATGAGGCATGGTGTCTCTTGAGCGACTAGCGTGATCGTAGTGGGACTTAAGAGCGTATGTGGGATACACTGTGCCTGGGATTACTAGGGTCAAAAGGTCTAGGACTTTTTAATGTCTGTTATATTGCATTTGAATGTATCCTAACCTGTTTGATTCGACCAGGGCGGACTTTTGACACGGCAAAAAAAAAAAAAAAGATTTTTGCATTTACTTGAGAAGCTTTGTTTTCATAGAATATATGTTATTCACAAAATGAAATTTATTTTTCTAACTTAATATGTTTGTTTCCAAATTGTTTATATCTTGTTTTGTAAAAAAAGATCAGTCATGAATAAATCAGACTTTATTATGGTTTCTGCTTTAAAACAAGAAAAAATAGTTTTTTTTATAACTGTTAGTTATTTATTTTTGGAAGTAAAATAGGAATGCAAATACTCTTTGCTGCTGACTTTAATTTAAAATACTATTACTATTATTATTATTATTATTATTATTATTATTATAAAATGATAATATAATAAATTTATTATTATTTTATTATTATAAAATGATAATATAATAATATGTATTTATTTATTTAGTTATTAGAGTATTGCTTTTACTTAGAAATACTTCATTCTGAAACTAAAATAATTGTGAATGTGGTGTGTGTTGACTTTAAATTGACAAGTGAATAATAAGTGAATATTTATTTATTTATTTATCTATCTATCTATTGAAAATGCAAATGTTGTTTGCAAATTATTATTATTATTATTATTATTATTATTATTATTATTATTAAATTTTTTTCAGAGTAATGTTTTTACTCAGAAATACTTCATTACGGAAGTAAATTGGTAATGCGAATGTTGTTTCCTGTTGGCTTTTATAAAAAAATGTTTATTATTATTTTTATTATTATTTTATTTATTTTTTAATTTTTTTCAGAGTAATGTTTTTACTCAGAAATACTTCATTACGGAAGTAAATTGGTAATGCGAATGTTGTTTCCTGTTGGCTTTTATAAAAAAATGTTTATTATTATTTTTATTATTATTTTATTTATTTTTTAATTTTTTTCAGAGTAATGTTTTTACTCAGAAATACTTCATTACGGAAGTAAATTGGTAATGCGAATGTTGTTTCCTGTTGGCTTTAATTAGTTGTATTTCCTTCTAGATGGAGTAAAGTGTGTCTCCACAGGCTTCAGGTGTTTCTGTGGTGTTTGGGGTTTTATTGGATTGTGTTTAGCTAGCGCTCCGTCACCTCCTTACTTAAAGAATCCAGACACATTCTTTTTCCTCTAGCGGTTCACCATGCGATAGGCCCACGGTCTGGAGCCGGTCCTGTTGTGACTCGCTGTCTGAGACCACACAGAAAGACGGATCAATGGACTGTCCACTATATAGTCCAGTGCCATTGGACTGTTGGTCTAAAAACAGACCCCTATTTTGTTTCCGTGGAGACCTGCAGTCTTCGAAGTCCTGACATTTGACTTACTGTTTATTCCCCTGTCGCTCAGTCTGCCCGCCTGCAGGCAAAACCTGTCAAAGGAAAAGAACATATTTCTGCATGGATTTGTGTTTAGATTCAGGGGAAATTGTTTGTTATTGTGCAAACACTGAAATATTTACTACACCAAAATACTTTTACACACACATATCCTGATATTTTTACTCTAGTACTCCATTTTAACCCTCTCATAACCTGTCATTTCAGGGGAATGTGACTTTTACCTGCTCAGAGCCTCAACTGGTATCCGCCACCTTCTTGAGCTCTAGCAGCAGTTTCCTGTCACTTCCAATGGATGCTGCCACGGAAACGCTGTCGGTGACGTTCCAGTTCCGGACATGGAACCGGGAAGGGATGTTACTTTCGGCCTGGCTGAGGAGAGATTCAGAGAGACTGCTTTTGCTTCTTGTTCATGGGCAGCTTAGACTCACACACCACAGATCAGCGTTGCAAAACTCTGATATAGTCATCGGTGAGATGTCTACTTGTGTATGTGTATCTTTCTGGAGCTCACCTTTTGGGGTTTGAACATACAACCTTAACACAAAATAATGTAATTTGAATCATAATATTTCAAAAACAAAAATAACAACAACAACAACAATAATAATAATAATAATAATAGCTGTCAGCCGAAATCTTTATCCAATGGTTCAAAAAACAAAATAATGATGTAATTTGAATAATAATAATAATAATAATAATGACAATAGCTAATAACACCATAACCGAGACGTTCCCCTTCAGTCAGTCACTTTCGGCGTTTCTTCGATACTGATGAATGGGTTCATATGGAAAGCGCCACAACCACTGAACTATGTCACAAGTTTTGATGATGCAGATGCTGGCAGGCTCAAGCATGGCAAGTAACAACTGGCACCCCACATCGTAACCTACCCAGTGCCTCGTTGCTAGCCAGAAATCTTTCGTACCGGATTGGGACAGAAAGAGCAGTGCTCACAGCGAGGAGGGCTGTGAGCTGTTGTTCCTTAACTTTGAGTTCATTGTTGTACTCGCAACGGGAAAGAGTGCTTTGTGCTCTTTCATATTTGACAATGGTACAGCCGCGACCAGTTGATTTACACTAGGGAAGCCAGCCTTAGTCCAAGCAGAGAAGGACGTTATGGAGACCACATCCTTCCCAAAGGAAGGTAACATGTGGAGAGTACACAAATGGACTGACCAGTTGGGCAATACTACATATGGCAATCACTGTGGTAGGTCCTGCCTGAAAAGGGGAGGAACTACTACCAAAGCAGAGACTAGACAGAAGTAATTCTGTCAAGGGAAGACATGGGTTTACCAACAGGGAAACCGTACCGTGGAAGAATACACACATGGGATCACCAGAAGGGAATCACTACATGTGGGGCACCTAGATCAGTACAGCAGCTGTCCAAAGGGCCAGCCAATGCAAGTACTGATCCTGGTTTCAGGCTCCTCCGCCGAGCCTGACAGCTGGAGTGTGCTTGGAGGATGCTCAATCCAGTGTTCGTCAGATGAGGAACACGCCTGGAGAGATGAGATGGCGTTCACATCCCCTGTTGAAGGGTGACGGCAGTGCAAGCGAGACACTGAGCCAGTCTTTTCACCATTTACCTGTTAGTACTCAACACACGGGAAGAAACCGGCTCAACCCAGAGGCTGTAAAACCTCGCGAAGGTATAAGGTGTCACCCAGCCTGTGGCTCTACAGATGTCTGCTAGAGAGGTGCCATGCGGCAGTGCCCAGGAGGAGGCCACACTCTGAACCGAGTGAGCCCTACTCCTAGAGGCACAGCTCACCTTATGTTTAGTATGCCAAGGTGATGGCATCCACTAGCCAGTGGGACAACCTCTGTTTGGAGACAGCCTTCCCCTTCTGCTGCCCTCCGAAGCAGACAAAGAGCTGCTCAGAACTTCTAAAGCTCAAGTGCGGTCCACGTAAACACGCATGGCACAAACAGGACACAGCAGTGCAAGGGTCCTGGCAGGTGGCTCGACATTGTAGCTGAGGTGTCACGACAGCCTGCACTAGAGCAGATGTAGACGCCACAGGGGGATGCCCTCGACAACGAGCAGACTGGAAGCCAACCTGTGGCAGTAGTATCATGCTGGGGCAAGATGTGATTGATGGCCTCGGTCTGCTTCTGGATTGCCGAGAACTGCTGGGCAAAGTCCTCGACAGTGTCTCCGAAGAGGCCAGCCTGTGAGATGGGGGCGTCAAGAAAGTGAGCCTTGTCGGTATCCCTCATCTCAGCAAGGCTGATCCAGAGATGTCGCTCCTGGACCACTAAGGTGGCCATCGTCTGGCCAAGGGCCTGCGCCTTGACCTTAGTCACCTTAGTCGCACACCGGATGAGAAGAGCAGCACCGTGCCGCATCTAGAACAATTCGTACAGAGAACGATGTGCATACACTCATAAAAAACAATCTGATCGAATTTTAAAGACAGGCCCACCATCGCGGGTAGTGAGGGAGGAGGAGGCAGCAAAGCAGCTTTGGGCAGAGAAAGGTGACTTCGTGACCTCTTCATGCACTTCCAGGAAAAATAGCACTGAGGCGGGTTGCGGCTGCGAGTCGCATCCCGTGCCCTGGAACCAATCGTCCAGCTGAGAATGCTCTGTGTTGGGTGGAGGCTTCCACTCAAGCCCAATGTTCTCGACTGCCTGGGAAAGCATAGCAGACAGTTCAGAGTCAGACTCTGACTTTGCAATCCTTCCATAAGGAGGAAGCTCAGCAGAGTCCTCATCCTCTGAAGCGTCTGATCCCTCCGATGCCGTGATTGATATCTTATCCTCCTCTGGAGCCCCAAACAAAACTGTCGGACAGCTGCGAGGTGGCCCAGCAATCTTCTTCGGAAGCTCAATGGCACGTAATACCGTAAAGGAGTGGGAGGTCCGTGTGGACTGGCCTGGTGGAAGAGCTCCCACTGTAACCCTCAGATTTCCCTGAGTGCTAACCAGCGAGGACATCTGCTTCCAAGAAGTCCCAGGCCAGGGAGCAGCTGAGGGGGCTTCCACCCTCACAAGGAGGCAGAGTAACGATCTCAAAGTTGCCATGGACATGCGCTTACAATAAGGGCATGAACCATCCACGAACGAAGTCTCAGAATGTTTACGGCCCAGACATGTGAGACATCGATCGTGGCCGTCAGAGGGTGTCAGGAAATGACCACATCCAGAAAAGCACGGACGAAGAGACATCTTTAAAAAGACACTCTCGTCCGTGTAGCTCTTTAAGGGAAACTGCTCAGGGGGGGATCACAGCACTTAACCATGCTATTACTGGCGAAACACTGCTGAATGTGCCATAAACAGAAGTGTCCAACGATGAGAATTTCGCGCAGGTGATTGTAGAAAACGAGAAGCACATATTGCAGCAAAGGTTAGGCTGCGAAGCAAAAATCTGAATGAGGAGATGCATGCTGCCCTCTTATATACCTGTGTGTACAGGGGAGTGGCTGGGCATGCAAATTCCACTCATCAATGTTCATTAGCCTGTTTTTTTACTACTCAGAGATTATTGGGGCTCCCAAGGGAAACCCCATACATCAGTATCGATGTAACTTTGAAAGTGACTGACTGAAGGGGAAATATATTTTCTTCTTAATAATAATGATGATGATGATGATGATGATAATAATAATTTGTTATTGACAATAATATGTTATTATTGTATTTATAACAACAGCTATTAAAAATATAACATTTGCTGTTATTATTTTATTAATTTTTTTAAATAATAGTTTTTTATTAACAATAATATAATTATTGTTAGAAATATTATAATAACAACAACAGCTATTATTATTATTTAATCTCAAATATGCCAACTCTTATATGCAAAAATAAACTGGTTGTTTTGTCGCTGCAAACCACTGTCGATACAAATGCTCCCTTAGTCTAATTATAATTAGCTTAAATTAAGAACAACAGATGTGAAAGGGAAGACCCTCCAAGGGATAAATATACAAGGTTATGCGCTTGTCTTCACATTTTGCATCTCCGCCACACAACAACATGAACAAAATCCTATCCCACATGCACACATTCACCCTAAAAGCATTTACCGAGAATTCAAACAGGATTTTTAGTTGTAAAACACTCTTTGGCAGGCACACCTGTATGTCGAATTAATTTTGGATGCGGCTGCCTGGCAGGCTGCCATCGCAGACGGCAAACTGAATCTCTGCACGTCCCTCTCAAGGGAATAGTGGATTCTCTGCCGGGCTGACATATGCAGATTAACTCGTTGAGCTCCAGCGCACAAACCCCAGATCTGTCAATCATTCGCCCTGATTAATGCGCAGCATTTGAGGCGTAACATTGCTCCATGTCTTCCTCTGCCAGGTCAGGCTCTGAGTGACGGCCAATGGCACACGGTGTCCATTAGCGTGGGAGGTTTCCAGGTTTCCCTCACGGTGGATGACGAGCCACCGTCCACCATGCAGCTCAAGGACATCGCACAGCCTGAGAGGAGCGTGCTAATTGGAGGTAGGGTGCTAGTGGATTTAAACAAACAAACTAACCCTTCAGTTTTACAATTCAAAGCTTTGACTAATAAAATATGTACAACGGAATCGTGTGGGCTATAATTACAAAATCCCCTTCTTTTGGTTCTTTATCATGCAAGCTTTATCATGGATTACTGGATGCTTAATTGTGAAGAATATACACATTTCACCCCAAAATGAAAAGAAAGAAATATGAAATGGTATGCAAAAATTAAGACTACAGTACTTTAGGACCATTAAGATATTTTACACTGAGAGCTAATTTTCATGCAAATAAATAAATAAATGAATAGATAAAAATACAAAATCAGCAATAGATGAGTGCTAAATAATAACATTAAATTACTGCATTACAATAATGAGAATCAAACTTTCACAAAATAAACAATTGTAATGGTCCTAAAATATGATTAAATTTGAAAAAATAATAATATTTTTGAGGTGGATTGTGGCCCTGTTTTGTGAGATTTATATTTCTTAAAGCAGATGATATCAGGCTGCTTTCTGAGCTAATATTTCTAAAGAATTACTACAAATTTTAGTACCATACTTATTATAGTCTCGCGTGGCCAGACTCTCAGACTGACAGCAGAAGGTCTGGGAACCTTGGCCACTTTGAATGGCCAATCATGTTTTGTTTTGTGCCGCGTCATGTTTAGGGGCGTGGAAATATCCCTACAATAACAGACCAGTGTGTAAAATTCTTGGACGTATTTTAAAGAGTCTATGCCATGAACTATGTGTGTGATGTCTGATGCTGAGACTACACTTATTATGACTGAAAGAGCTAATAGTCAAAACCAAATATATTGACAAAATGTAATTAGTGAAAAGATAAAGCTTTACTTTTAGTTTTAAATTTATTGCTTTTAACAACAAATGCGTGCTTTTTCATTTATATGATTTTATTTACATTTCTTACACACTTGAATTTTTGTATCAGTGAGATACTTATATGTTTTTTATTAATATTTTGAATTCGATTTTATTTGTATATTTTATTTTATTTTACATTTCATGATTTCATATAAATTTTAGTTAATAACAATTATTAATTTAGGTAATTTAGTAATTTTGTTTTGTGTTTTGTTATGTCTATATAGTTTTTAATAAATTTATTTCAGTTTTATCTTCTTATATTAGTACATCAAGTTAAATTAAATGAAAATGTAAAATGCTTCCTTGGTAAGTAGCTGAAATAAGTTTGTTTTTATATTTTACTTTATTACAGTTAAAGCACTCTTTACGTAACGACAATTGTGTTTAGTTTTATCTTCTTATATTAGTACATCAGGTTAAATTAAATGAAAATGTAAAATGTAAAATGCTTCCTTGGTAAGTAGCTGAAATAAGTTTGTTTTTATATTTTACTTTATTACAGTTAAAGCACTCTTTACGTAACGACAATTGTGTTTTTAGTTTTTGTTAACTACAGCGACTCTGGTTACACTGCCACATTATTGAGATTTATTATCTATTATTTCTGTTGTAAATATTTTTAACAGGTTGCCCATCAGTGTTAACCAATCAGGGTTGTCGGAATCCGACACTGGCATATCAAGGCTGCATGCGCTCTGTTATCATTAACAACCAGCCAATCAACTTCTACCTGGTGCAGCAAGGCCTGCTGGGAAACTACAGCAAGCTCCAGTTTGACATCTGTGGCATTCGTGACAGGTATATCTATTAGTCATTCTGTTTGAAATGCTAATGACGATTATCTTTTTCAATAAATTATTGTGATTCACTCATTATAAGATAATGAGCGACACAAACAAGCACAGTCTCAAAACAACATAGCGTAGAGTGGTAAAATCCATGCCAGTGATTCAAGCTAATTGGGACTCACCTTTTTTGCCTGAAACTTCAAATGTGCAAATTTGTTTCACAGCTCGCCCAAGAGAATTGATGTTTAATGCGATGTTTATGTGACTAAAAATCTAACTTCATACAGCTGAAGTTTGTTTACCGGGTGTATTCTGTGTGAGTGCAAAAGCCGTGGGCAAAGTTTAAAGCTGCAGCATCAGAAAAGGACACAACCTTTGTAACACGTTTGCTCAGTGTTTAAAAAAGAGTGCAATAAATTAGAAGTAATTAGCAAGCTGGGAGACCCAAGATCAGAGTTTAAAAGGAAAACGGCTTTGAAAAGTACGATTTGAAGATGTTTTGGGGCAATGCATCACTTCTCTGCATGCGTGATGTGAGCATTGTGCAAATGACACCAAAGTGCACTACACTGTTGCTTGCACTGTGAGCAATATAATGACAGATTTAAATTAATAGAGGGAATGAGCAGATGAGACAGTATCCTCCATCCTTTAGCATCCTGGCCTGTTTTCCATGGTCTACTTTATGGCACACACAAGTGGGAGATAAACAGGGAAGAATAAAAATGAGGCAGAATGACAGAGAAAGAGAGAGAGAATGCTAGGCAGGTGAGGATAAGAGCGTTTGGATGGTGGGGGAAGCCATTCAGGTTAGGGTAAGAGCATTAGACAAAGAGGAAGAAAGAGAGACAGATAGAAAAGCTAATGCACTGAAGGATGGAGGAATGAAACAAGGAAGGAAGAAAGAAAAGGAAGTGGCAATGGATAAATTAATGAAGGAAGGATGAAATGATGGAAGGAAGAAAAATAATTGATTGATGGATTGTTACAAATGAATGATTAAAGAGAAGGAAATAAAGATTAATGTACTGAAGGAAGAAAGAAAGAAAGAAAGAAAGAAAGAAAGAAAGAAAGAAAGAAAGAGGGTAAATGAATGATGGATAGATGGATGAAGGGGTTGAAAGAAAGATAGATAGATAGATAGATAGATAGATAGATAGATGAAGGGGTTGAAAGAAAGAAAGAGGGTACATGAATGAAGGATGGATGGATGGATGGATGAAGGGGTTGAAAGAAAGAAAGAGGGTAAATGAATGAAGGATGGATGGATGAAGGGGTTGAAAGAAAGAAAGAGCGTAAATGAATGAAGGATGGATGGATGAAGGGGTTGAAAAAGAAAGAAAGAAAGAAAGAAAGAAAAAAGAAAGGAAGATGGTAAATGAATGAAGGATAGATGAAGGGGTTAAAAGAAAGAAAGAGGGTAAATGAATGAAGAATGGATGGATGGATGAAGGGGTTGAAAGAAAGAAAGAAAGAAAGATGGTAAATGAATGAAGGATGGATGAAGGGGTTGAAAGAAAGTAAGAGGGTAAATGAAAAGGATGGATGGATGGATGGATGGATGGATGGATGGAAGTGGTTGAAAGAAAGAAAGAAAGAAAGAAAGAGGGTAAATGAATGAAGGATGGATGAAGGGGTTGAAAGAAAGTAAGAGGGTAAATGAATGAAGGATGGATGGATGGATGGATGGATGGATGGATGGAAGTGGTTGAAAGAAAGAAAGAAAGAAAGAAAGAAAGAAAGAGGGTAAATGAATGAAGGATGGATGGATGGATGGATGGATGAAGGGGTTGAAAGAAAGAAAGAAAGAACGAGGGTAAATGAATGAAGGATGGATGGATGAATGGGTTGAGAAAGAAAGAAAGAAAGAAAAACAATAGAGATAGAAAAGAACCAATGGGACTGAAAAATGGAGGGATGAAAGAAATAGTTAAGGAAAGAGGATTGGATTAATTGAAGGAAAAAAGGAAAAATATGGTGAAATGGAAGAAAGAAGGATCGATGGGTGTACAAATGGATGAAAAAGAGAAACAGATGGAGAGAAAGAAAAAAGAAAGATGGATGGATGAAGAAAGAAAGAAAAAGAATAGATGGTCGAACAAATTAAAAAGGTGTACTAAAACAGACAAACTGATTTAGAAGAAAGAAAAAATAAAGAAAGAAAGGTAAATGGATGAAGGATGTATGTATGAAGGGGTTAAAAAAGGATAGAAGGAAGGATGAATGAAATTATGCAAGAAAGACTTATAGGTGGATGGATGGAATAAGGAAGTAAAGAAAAAATTAGCTAGTTAACTTAGGATAAGAGCATTGGACAGTGAAAGTCAAAAAAAAGAAAGAAAGCCATCTAGCAAGTCAGGTTAGGTTACAGCATTGGACAAAGAGAAAGATAGTTAGGGGAGAAAAGAGAGATTGCCGGGTTTGGAAAAGAGCATTACTGAAAGTGAACGCTAGCCAGGGAAAAGGAGAGGGGGTGAGATCGTACATTCTCTGCTGTCAATCTCGTCTCTGCAGGTCTTTCTGGCAACGTATGCCACATTCTTCACCGAGCAAATGCTCAGACCTGGCACCTGGGCAAATGACTGTTGGCAGGGCCGGCGTGGGGATGAATTGTGATTTTAGCTTTGCCAACATGCTGTGAATGTTCCAGGGGGGAAAGGCAGTTCCAGGCATGCATCCACAACCCACTCAGACTGATGTGTCCTTGTCAAACAAAATTTTAAATGTTCTTTTGACCAACCATCACCTCAGAACTAAAACAGGCCAAAATTGTGTTGTGACTAGTTTAATTGCTTACAAGAAACCAACTTGGCCTTCATGGTAGCAGCTGTTGAATTCTAACATATGTTGTAAAACATTAGATTTAAGGTTTCTTCCCTTTGGCTTAATTTAGTTAAGCAGTTGTACGCAAGCTTAGCTACTTTGGGACCTTGGTTTAATACCAAATTTGGACCTTTTAAATTGTGAGATTACTTTCTTATACTGTTTGACAGAAAAGTTTGTTGAGTGTTCAGAATTTAGCTTAGGCTAGCTAGCTTAATCCTAGTTGTCCTATAAACTGATAGCTTTTTGACACTTAAAAGTGAAATACCCAAAACGATTTTGATGGGTTGTTGAGAAGCTCCCAGAGTAGGGGCACATCAGGATGATGGTTAGTTCTGACGTGTTGATGACCGGCATTCAGAGTAGAGGCATGTCAGAAAAAGGGTTAGTTCTGATGGGTTGGTGAGCGACATCCAGACTGGTTGCATGTCAGAGTGAAGATTAATTGTAATTGGTTGGTAAGCAGCTCTTTGTGTAAGAGGCATGTTGGAATCATGGTCATTTCTGATTAAGTAATCAGCAGCATCCAACGTATAGGCACCTCAGAGGAATGGAAAGTTCTGGTGAGTTGGTAAGCAGCAACCAAAGTAGGGGAATGACAAAATGAAAGTCCGTTCTGATGGGTTAATGAGCAGGGTGGTAGGGGAAGTCGTGGCCTAATGGTTAGAGAGTCGGACTCGTAACCGAAAGGTTGCGGGTTCGAGTCTCGTACCGGCAGGGATTGTAGGTCGGGGGAGTGAATGTACAGCGCTCTCTCCCACCTTCAATACCACGACTGAGGTGCCCTTGTGCAAGGCGCCAAACCCCCAACTGCTCCCCGGGCGCCGCAGCAAAAATGGCTGCCCACTGCTCCGGGTGTGTGTTCACGGTGTGTGTGTGTTCACTGCTGTGTGTGTGCACTTTGGATGGGATAAATGCAGAGCACTAATTCCGAGTATGGGTCACCATACTTGGCCACATGTCACCTCATTTTAGATAATTCTGATGGATAGGTGAGCAGCATATACAGTAGAATAGGTGCGGTATAGCGCTTGTGATTTCTGATTGGTCAATAAACAGAATCCAGAGTGGGGGCATGTCACCAGAGCACTTCCCGCAGGGGAAGCCTTGAAGGTTAGCTCAGAATGGTGTAGGATCCTGACAGGCAGACAATAGGTAGTTCTGACTGAATGAAAGTCATTGGAGGAGTTGCCTCAGTATGCTGAATAAACTGCATTAGAAAATTCTGATGGGTAGGTTACAGCATCCAGAGTAGGGGCACGTCGTAGTGATGGTTATTTCTAAATGGTTGGAGAGCATCCATAGTAGGGGCATGTCAGGGTGGTAGTTAATTCTGATGGTTGGAGCAGCATCCACAATAGGTGCATATTGCATTGATGGTGATTTCTGCTCGGTCAGCCTGCAGCATCCAGCATAGGGGCACATCATCCAATCTTTTCCTGCAGGGGAAGCTTTCAAGGTTAACTCAAAAAGGTGTAACAGGGGCGTAATTTCGACAGGCAGATGAGGTAGTTCTGTTTGAATGAAAGTCATTGGAGAAGATGCTTCAATTGCTTTAGTGTTGAAACAGCTCATCATTTTGTAAATTGACTGCCTGACAGTGTCTTCAACACATTTGCCTTGACATAGTAATTTTGGCGAAAGTTATATTTAGAACTTGCTACATATAAAGGCTTGTTCTGTTAGAGAAGGATTATAAGATTCATGGGACTTCCCACTGATTCTTACAGTCTCCGCACATGCTGGCTGACTGTGGCCATATTAGAGACCTTTTGCCAAAAATTATGCGGGCAAAAAAGGTCCATTGTCTATTGTCAATAGTGTAGCGATGTATAAAGCATAGCCCACACAGAAGTCACTTTCAAACCAAGTAGCTTTCTGCTGGTCATCTCGTGACCAACTTAAACTTGAGGAAATGTGGGGTAATGTTTTGTCCTCACAGAAAAAACTGATTGTGCAGGTTTCTATCATAATTACTGGATTTCTCCCATGAAAATTTGCCTAACAACACTAAATATGACCAACCCCTTAAGCTGATGTCATGTGCGCAAGTTATTATGACTCTTATTGACTGTTACGCTTTTTCCAATGATACAGGTTGCCATGTCCTCTTATGTCCTAGTGATGGATGTTGCTATTTTTTAAAGGTTAGACCCAAAGTATTATTGTCATAGTTTGGTTAATTTTGATTGGTTTGTAAGCAGCACCCAGAGTAGGGGCACGTCATCTTGCAACGATCCTGAACGCTGTTGACTTATGACTGTTTAGCCAAGCCAATGACAAAAACATAAAGAATCATTTGAGGGACAAATGAGCCTTCGAGATGCAACATCATTAAGAGCCACATGAAGCTTGTTGAGTACCAAGGCTGTAGGAGATGTGCCTGTTTTCGCTTCAGTAAAGCCTATCAGTTGGAGTAAATGAAGATAAGCGAGGCCAGTTGTTTGTTTTGGCTGTCCTCTAGAATAAGTTTCGAAAAGGTGTACTCCTCTCTGACAGCCTTTGATTACCATCCTAAATCATTTGTGTAGACCTAGACTAGCATGCTTCAGACACTTTCCCCATGTCCCTAGCTGCATTCCTTTCACGCTCTATATCTAGCTATCTCTTGTTTTTTTTCCACCACTTTCGTTGTCTCTTTATCACCCTGTCTAACCTAAGGCTAGGCCCGAAGTCCCTGTCCTCGCCAGCTGACTGCAGTTTGATAGTCAAGACAGATCAATAGAGATTTGGACAGCGGCCACTGGGCCAAGACACCTCAGCTCCTGCCAACAACCCCCACCCCCCCTTAATTAGCATATGGGGAGGAGCTGGTTTGTGGGCGAATATATGTAGCAGTCGTTTGTGATGCTACCCACGTTGCCCTGCTCTTCATGAGATGCATAGCAGAATGAAATGAGAATGAGAGAGTAATGGTAATCTTTAATCACACTCGCTCTGACTGAATGAAGATTCGCACCACAGAACTTTAGATATCCTTCAGTTACCATCCGTGACCCTTTAGATTTTGCTCCTTTTAACCTTTCTGTACCAAGCACTTTCCCTCACCCCAAAAGATTGTCCTTTGTACTTTTGTGCTTAACCTTGCAGAAAAGACACAATTAAGATGTATTCAAATGCATTTCAGTGTTTAACAGTCAGATTTCATCCCATATTGTTCGTCGGTTAGCGCTGAGATCAGCCGGCAACGGTGTAGATCGACCTCTGCTGAGTTTCAGAGACGTCCGCAATCTTGCAGCCAGTGTGGCGAGACGGTTGTTATTCCTGTCCTCCCTTCCCTCATCACACTTATTGTGCACGATTCATTGGTTTTTTTTACAAAATGGTTTTATGTCTTTGTAATGTTACGCCTCTGAAACAATGTGTTTCAGGGATGACATTGTTTTGGGCTACTGTTGTAAGTAATACAGTGTTCTAAAATCCCGCCGATAGTTAACGCAGTAATTTAATGGAGTTCAGTGTTAATAAGGTTACTTCAATTATGAGTTGAAAATTAAGCGTTACCATTGGGATACGTCAAAATGTTCTCAAGGGTGACTTGCAGCTTTCACAACCCGAACTGCCGAAAGATACAATTTAATATAAAAAATACCAACCTATTTTGGGGTTCACCTTCAGTCCGGTTTCATCCTCCACTGTTCATCCGTTAGTGCTGAGATCAGCTCACGCTGGTTTAGAATTGACCTCTGCTGAGTCTCATACACGGCCGCAATCCTGCGGCCTATGAGGTGAGACGGTTGTCATTTCTCTCCTCCCTTCCCTCATCACACGCTACATGGATATGAGTTATTTCTGCCACAATGGAGTCTGACAGCTGTGTTTTCTTCTTCTTCTCATTATCCTAGTCTTTTGTTCCCTCTCTCTACTCTAAATTAATCAAAGTAGCAATCAAGCATCGGAAGATTCTTTAAAGTTCTTTTTTCCACACCTCTGCAGGTATTAATATTTTGTATAGCATTTGATTAGTGGATTCAATTATTCAATTTTCTTCTAGTGACAGAAACTATTACAACATTAACACCTTTCACATTCAACAGTCGACAAAGAGGCGCTTCAGAAGAGATCGTAATTTTAGAGCTAAATACATACCCAGATGGTTTTGTTGAATTATACTTTAACAAGGGAGTTCAGTCGTGTCACAGTTTTAATTAGCATTTTTACATGCAGGTATTTAGCATATGCTTTGCATTAAATCGCTTGTGTGTTATTGTCTTTTGGAATTTAATTTCCTTTCTGAAATTATTCGTTTGTCATTTAGGATCCATTAAGGGATTTTTATGAGTAATGCATCATATGAATATAAATTGTTTACCTGTTGATGAGAGAGGGATAAAACAGTAGATAAACTTAATCTCATATGCAATTAAAATGCAGGATATCGCATGTACTTCAAGAACTTGATCATTTCAAGAGTCGCTAATAGTTGATATATGGCTTGACAATAAGACACATCCCAACAGAGACAGCAAAAGAGTTCAGTTCTTGGCTTTTACTTCATCACATTCGCAATCTTTTATCACTTGTCCAGCGTCCTCATCCTTGAGTGCGTGTTCAGTCTGTTGCAAAATTGATGCCTCCTTCATGAGCTTTCAGCCTCGCTCATTTATTTCCTAATAGTCACTTGTGGTTATTGATTGATGTCACGTCCTTAAATCCCTCTGAGCACAAAATACATCATTGTTCGGTATTGTACCGTATGTCGCAGTGTGGCGTTTGTGTAATTTGTGTAATTCGATAATGTATCTTCTACTCTGCTGTAAGTACCGTTAAGTTTGAACAGAAATCGTATTTTTCCTGCAGATGTCTTCCTAACTACTGCGAGCATGATGGGGAATGTTCTCAGTCCTGGAACACGTTTTTCTGTGACTGTTCGGGAACTGGATACACGGGAGCCACCTGTCATAACTGTGAGTTGACAAGAACGATTACAAAAACATTACTATTTGTTTGTTTTTTGAGAAAGTAGCTACAAACTCTTTCAAAGCTTTCGGGTTTTGGCATTGATGAATAATATGTTTAAACTTTGTTTATTTTTTCAATTCTTTTGAAGTTAGTAATACTGCTTAACAATGCAAAACAACCAAACATGTATTCTCTACAAAGCCAAATAAACAGGTTTCCTCCTTTGATGACACTCAACATGAGCTGACTTAAGGTTTTTGTTGCTGTTTTTTCTGGTCAGCCATCTTTGAACCCTCCTGCGAGGCCCACCGGCTCACAGGAAGTGCCTCAGGCTTTTTCTCAATCGATCCTGATGGAAGCGGGCCGCTCAAATCCACTGTCATCTACTGCAACATAACCGGTGAGACCTCTGTGGGATAAAAAACATAAGTGTTAACATGAATACTGCAAGTGTGGGATAAAAATAGACATGCTGCATACATACTGTACATGCAGCTTTCTCAAATTGCATGTGTTAAGAAAACATTCACCCTTCAGTGAATGCAGTTTCACGTTCACAGCTAAGTTTGAGCCTGCCACCTTTTTTTTTACATTTAAGATTAGTATTTTTGTCTTTTTTGTTTGTTTTAAACTCATTGAATATTACAATAAAGTTCAATTTGCTAATGTTCGTTAATGCTTTATTTATTATTAACCAACAGTGAACACTACTGTAATTTTACAGCATTTTACAATAGGTAAATGCTAGTTTACAAATATATTATTGTTTACTGTTAAATTCATGTTTGTTTAGAATTCATTCATGTTAATCTATACAACCTGAAATGTTAAAGTCTCTTATGTTTACCAAGGCCAAGTTCGCCATGTGTCCATATATGTAAAACTTGAAATGTTTAAAAAGTAACATTTTAAAGCATAAGTTGAAGTATTGTTGATTGCCATTTCATGTTAAATGCAGCATTAACTAATGTTAACATATATAAACAACCGCGGCCAGGCCCGTTTTGCTGGACTGTTATACACGCTGCTCATTCAGTGAAATATTACTCATCTCCTGCAGAATTGTGATAAAGCGTCACTCTCTTACACACATATCCACTGGCTCGGGATCTTCTAGAATAAAGTGCCATTGACTTTGGCCAACCTCAATTAGAAATGCCGCATGAAATGTAAATTACTGTACGCTTGGCACACGCAGACTTAAGTGCCTGCTGGCTGAGAAAACACCCCCCCCCACGCTGAGGTGTTTGCTGGATAAATGAAAGCTGACGTCAGAGGTGTAACAACGATTGGCCTTAAGTTTGGGTTGGAGGAGACTTGCTGCGCTGCTTTATTTTTAAATCTAATTGAAGTCGCGTTCTTTTCTCGTTAAGGTTTGTGTTCATTATTATCTGGATTACAGCTCGCTTTTGTGATTGAATGAACCGAGGAGGTATGAAGTGCTACACATTCAGTATGGTAAAGGATTGACTTTGACAGCATGGAAAAGATGGGTGATGTGCTGCTTAATACATGCTGTGCGTTGTATTCTGCAGTGCGCTGACTGTAAAAATAGTATTTTCAGTTAGTGCTGAAATGCATATGGATTATTTCAGATTTTTAAAACAGATTTTTTTCGTATTTTCCAGATGATAAGGTTTGGACCGTAGTGAATCACAATAGCACGGAGATGGTGAGGGTTCAAGGGTCGTCGCTTCAGAAGCCCCACGTGATGAAATTCAACTACAGCACATCTCTGGAACAGCTGCGGACACTTGTGGGCAGGTCTGAACAGTGCCAGCAGGAAGTTGTTTATCTCTGCAGGAAGTCCCGTCTCTTTAACACATGGGGTGGGTACTGAACAACCTCTGCACTGTTAGTTATAGCATTATATAATATATATGAATATATAAATAATATATTAATTTACCTTTATTATATACATTTTATGTAATTGTTTTATATTGTCATTTACATGTTAATTAATGTATCAGATGTTTTTATCCAAAGCACCTTTTATATCTATTATTTATTTATTTATTTTTGCTCTCTCTATTTAAGTCAGTATATAAAGTTTCATGGTACTTTATTATTTTACAGTATTATTTTATATACAGTGTTATTTTATTATTATATGCTATTGAAGTTTTATTAATTTTTTTGAATTGTTAATATTGTCTTTTATATATTTTAATTTTAATTGTGGTATTTTATGTGCTTTTGTCTTTATTTTGCTATTTAAATTTTATTTTATTTTATTTCAATTTTAGTTTTAATTCAGGTTTTTTTTTTTCAGTTAGTAATTTTAGTGGTTTAACTTAAACTTATTTCAGTCAGTTTCACATTTCTAATTTTATGCATTATTTTACTATTTAAGTTTTGATTTATTTCAGTTTTAGTTAGTTTCCAGTTAATAATTTTAGTGCTTCAACTTATTTAAGTTAGTTGCCAAAGCAACCTTTCTGATTTTCATTCAACATTCAAGTTTTTCATCCAGTATTTATATATTATTGTATTTGTTTATTTCACATAACAAATGTGTTTTTAATAGTTTTAATTAGCAGTGATAACCATGATAATGTATGACTGATCATTGCTTAATGTCATAATGTTTAATGACTTATTAATGCAAGAGTGAAAGTTATAATGCTACTTAATATTTGTTGATAATTCTTAAAAACAGTCACTGATTAGCGTTCACTATCCGAACAGCTCATCTGCGTTCTTTCCAGGTCCTTATTCTTAATTAAAATATCTCAGCTCATTGGATAATTTACCCAAAGTGGAATTTGTTCAGATCTATAATCTGACTTGACCCCAATCTAATTACAATATAAATTGATGGGAAATGGCGACATTTATAAACTAGCCAGTCCTTGAAATTGTTCATCAGTTTGTGCCGGGCACAGAGATATTTGCATAATGAGATCTGAAGTTGGGTCCCGTTCTTACACTCTGGTGGCTGCAGAGCAAAGGAACAACGATCTGCCTGATTTTTCCTGGGGGGGATATTGAGTAGAAAGGCTAAACGTGTGGAATAATGGTGGCTGGATCTTGTGGGAATATCTCCATGGAATGTACTCTTTTCAGATCTGTTAACCACAGAGGAATATAATGTCAATTCTGACCACGTTTTACAGGCAGGTAGAGTTTTACAGTGACAAAAACCTGCAGCTCTTACTTATCTGCAATTGTTAAATGTATTTCTTATCATTATTTAGATTATCATGATTGGCATTCTTGGCTTTTTTTCAAATTAGTAAACTCCTTTTGTTTAAAAATGTGTATTTGTTTGTTTATTATTATTATTATTATTATTATTGGCATTTAGTATACAGTATAAACCCCTTTACTTTTTAATCAATTTAATATTACTTTTAAAATGGAATAATAGTGTAAACGTAAACATTAAATATGTCATGTAATATTTATTATTATTATTATTATTATTATTATTATTATTATTATTATTATTATTATTATTATTATTATTATTATTATTATTATTATTATTATTATTATTATTATTATTATTATTATTATTATTATTATTATTATTATTATTATTATTATTATTATTATTATTATTGGCATGTCAAATTAGTGTATAACTCTTTTTTACATAAAAATAAACAAATATATTTCATATTATTTGTAAAATTTATATAATATAAAGTAGAAGTAGTAATAATTATTATTATTGTTGTTGTTGTTGTTGTTGTTGTTATTATTAAAATAATAAATAAAAATTAAGATCATTTTTAAATTGACAGCATTAAATTGATATAAAATATAAACTTAAATTACAATGGTTATCATAAAATTTTATATTATTTAATATTTTGCATGGATATAATAGCATAAAATATAAACATTTTGTATGCCATTTTATTATTTTATTTTTTTAACTAAAGCAAAAATTATAGTCAAAACAAAGTAATAAAGTTGCATTTATCAAATATAAAGTCAAAATGACTTCTATGTCTATCTATCTATATATAT
>NW_015629570.1:480158-515149 GCF_001515625.1 Sinocyclocheilus rhinocerous
ATTTTTATATCAGTTTGAATTTGAGTAATTTTAGTGCTTCAACTTATTTAAGTTAGTTGCCAAAGCAACCTTTCTGATTTTCATTCAACATTCAAGTTTTTCATCCAGTATTTATATATTATTGTATTTGTTTATTTCACATAACAAATGTGTTTTTAATAGTTTTAATTAGCAGTGATAACCATGATAATGTATGACTGATCATTGCTTAATGTCATAATGTTTAATGACTTATTAATGCAAGAGTGAAAGTTATAATGCTACTTAATATTTGTTGATAATTCTTAAAAACAGTCACTGATCAGCGTTCACTATCCGAACAGCTCATCTGCGTTCTTTCCAGGTCCTTATTCTTAATTAAAATATCTCAGCTCATTGGATAATTTACCCAAAGTGGAATTTGTTCAGATCTATAATCTGACTTGACCACAATCTAATTACAATATAAATTGATGGGAAATGGCGACATTTATAAACTAGCCAGTCCTTGAAATTGTTCATCAGTTTGTGCCGGGCACAGAGATATTTGCATAATGAGATCTGAAGTTGGGTCCCGTTCTTACACTCTGGTGGCTGCAGAGCAAAGGAACAACGATCTGCCTGATTTTTCCTGGGGGGGATATTGAGTAGAAAGGCTAAACGTGTGGAATAATGGTGGCTGGATCTTGTGGGAGGGAATATCTGGAATGTACTCTTTTCAGATCTGTTAACCACAGAGGAATATAATGTCAATTCTGACCACGTTTTACAGGCAGGTAGAGTTTTACAGTGACAAAAACCTGCAGCTCTTACTTATCTGCAATTGTTAAATGTATTTCTTATCATTATTTAGATTATCATGATTGGCATTCTTGGCTTTTTTTCAAATTAGTAAACTCCTTTTGTTTAAAAATGTGTATTTGTTTGTTTATTATTATTATTATTATTATTATTATTGGCATTTAGTATACAGTATAAACCCCTTTACTTTTTAATCAATTTAATATTACTTTTAAAATGGAATAATAGTGTAAACGTAAACATTAAATATGTCATGTAATATTTATTATTATTATTATTATTATTATTATTATTATTATTATTGGCATGTCAAATTAGTGTATAACTCTTTTTTACATAAAAATAAACAAATATATTTCATATTATTTGTAAAATTTATATAATATAAAGTAGAAGTAGTAATAATTATTATTATTGTTGTTGTTGTTGTTGTTGTTGTTATTATTAAAATAATAAATAAAAATTAAGATCATTTTTAAATTGACAGCATTAAATTGATATAAAATATAAACTTAAATTACAATGGTTATCATAAAATTTTATATTATTTAATATTTTGCATGGATATAATAGCATAAAATATAAACATTTTGTATGCCATTTTATTATTATTATTTTTTAACTAGAGCAAAAATTATAGTCAAAACAAAGTAATAAAGTTGCATTTATCAAATATAAAGTCAAAATGACTTCTATGTCTATCTATCTATATATATATCTATATCTTATTATACTCTATATTACTATATATTACATTATTATATCTATCTATCTAGATAGATAGATAGATAGATAGATAGATAGATATATTGTCCTAATCTACCTAATGTAGAAAGATACATTTGCAACAAATAGTATGCAATATTTTTATTCATATTTTTCAAATTGCTAAACTATTAGCCAGCTTTTGTTTTTTACTTTTTGAATGTTCTAATGTTTTCTTGCCTGATTTAACTTGAAACATGTAAGTGTAGTAATTAATAAAATATCTTAAACTATGTTTATCGGCCATAACACAAAAATAGTCAATTACCGTCAGTATTAACCTTCTATATTGGCCGTAAGGTGTTTTTTGTTACATGTCACAGTCACTGGCAAAATAAAGAAACGTGTTGTCTGAAATGTGTTTGCTCCAGATGGAACGCCCTTGTCCTGGTGGCTGGACCGGGCAGGAGAGAGAAGGACGTACTGGGGTGGATTTCTCCCCGGGGTGCAGCAGTGCGCCTGCAGTCTGGATGAAAACTGCATTGATATGAATCACTTCTGCAACTGTGACGCTGACCGCAGCTCATGGTACGAGCAGTCATTGTTTGCCTGTTTCTACACTGGTGCTCTTTCATATTAGGTTTTGTGTTGTTTTGTTTGTAATCTGTTGAATATCATCTCAGCACGTTTACAGTATCAATAGCTGCAGATAGTGAGAGCAGTAGTGTAAAAACAGCTATTGTTTGCTTGTGAAAAGGGAGAATGACACAGGAGTGCTGTCCTACAAAGAGCACTTACCAGTGACCGAGATCTTGGTAGGAGACACAAACCGAAGTGGGTCTGAAGCCATTTACAGAGTGGGATCTCTGCACTGCTACGGGGACAGTACGTAAGCATGCATATCTCATTTTAGCATAATTTAGAAACTTTTTAAACTGCAGATGTGCAACTGAATTGTAACACGATGGACAGGAATTTGTTTTGTTTTTTTTTGGTTTTTTTCATTGTGGTAAAACTCTGAAAGGTAATAACTAACTAACTAATTAACTAAATAAATAAATTTTTAAAAAAAATTCTGAACCATACTTTTGTAATCAACATATTAAAAACTTTTGGGTACCTCCTACTTTTTAGTTGTATTTTAAGAAATTTAGTATCTGCTGTCAGTTTACTAAAATAGTACATAGTAGTGATGCGCGGATGGCGGTTATATCCGCGGGCGCTGCGGATAATCCGCGGATCGGGTGGGTCGGGTAATAAAAAAATGCATTCTGATTATTTGCGGGTGGGTCACGGGTGGATAAAATAAATCATTAATGATGCAAGTATTAACTACATTTTCTAAATTATGAACGTGTTTTAAATAGGCTACAGAAATTGAATAAACTGTAAATTAACATTAAAAGTTATTCAACAAAACATTATTTAGTCAAGAGCAGTAAGGGATTTTCTCTGTCTTTTGTTGTTTGATTAACATTAATAAAAGACGGCACAGCTTTATTAGGCTGCTGTCACAAGACCTATTTCACGGATCCAATACTGATACTCATGCGTTTTGTTTTGCAACTGTTTACATTAACTTAAAGGGGTCATATGATGCTTTTTTAAAGATCATTATTTTGTGTATTTGGTGTAACAGAATATGTTGACATGCTTTAATGTTCAAAAAACACATTATTTTTCAAATACTGTACATTGTGGATTTATTTACTCATCTAACCTACACGCTATATTGAATAAAGGTTTTGCAGTAATTTCCCTCATTTTAAAGTCGAAAGCTGCAGGAATGAGTAATGCGATGTATGCGCAATCCCGCAACGAAATTCAGGATCTGATTAAACATAATTCTATTATACAGAGAATTTTGAAATATATTTTCATGATTTTTTCAAAAACTTTTTGAAGTTTATTTATTTTTACATAAACCTGGAAATTGCTGTTCAATGACTTTTCCAGGTTTTTCATGACCGTACAAACCCTAATGTGATGATCGGGTGCGGTTATCTAAATCAGACAAAAATACAGGTGCGGGTGGATAATTTATTTGAAGCTGCGGATTCGGGTGACGTTTTAGCTCATCCGCGCATCACTAGTACATAGCTATTATTTTTTATATAATGATAATAATAATGTTAAAAAATAAGCAAGAAAAAAATAAAAATATGTGAGAATATACTTAGACTTTAGACTTCAAATATGTGGTTTGTTAAAAGTAATGTCTATTTGAAAATCTGCTTCGTCGTTTTCGGAGATGTGAGCTCCAGGGCATCAGCGGCCATTCGGCGCTTATGAACCCGCCGAGAGCAGCCTCACCTCGGCCAGATCTTCTGGAATTTACCACTGGCTCTGATGTCTCTATAGTGGTTAAACATGAGATATAATTTGTTTTGGGTAAATCTAATGGGCAGTCTTATTATATATTTGTTCCATAGTAAATAGTTTTGTCTGAGAGTAAAATCTCATCACGTTATATTTTATGTAACTTTAATGCTGTATATCAAAGTGCTGCCTTTGTACTTTTGACTGAATTGCCTAGCAACTTTTATGATGGCTGTTGTTGTTGTTTATTAAGTAAGGGATAATGCACGGCTAGCTGTGAATTAAACGATTTTAATGCACGACGTGTAGGCCAAGAACTACCCGACGCAAAGCGGAATTTATTACATTTACATTTATGAGTCTGACAGACGCTTTTATCTAAAATTAGTTGTATTGCAAGCTATGATTTTATCCATGCTTATCCTGGGAATCAAATTCATGATCTTCTCGTTGTCAGCACCGTCTTCTACTGTTTGAGCGACAGTTGTTGCTGTCAGTTTAATAAATGAATCAACCTTTTTTTAATTGTACATTTTTGTAGTTAGTGTATTGACACATTAGTCCTATTAATCCCATGTGTTAATGCATTAATTTTAACAACCTTAAAAATTGGGTATACCTAGAACTTGCAGTCAGATCTTGTCTTCACTTACACAGTCTATCACACCTTAGCTATAAAAGAGTGATATAGTTTAGCTAAATTTCTGACAAGACTCCTTAAATTCCAGGTCATAATTAAGTCTTAACATAAGAATATTTTAATAAAACCATAATCGGTCTCCTCTTACCTCAGGGTTTTTGTGGAACGCCGCTTCCTTCTACGAGGAGTCGTCTTACCTGCACTTCCCAATGCTTCAGGCCGAGCTCAGTGTCGACATCTCACTCTATTTCAAAACCACGGCTCCCTCCGGAGTCTTCTTGGAAAATCTGGGCGCAAAAGACTTCATTAGAGTGGAACTCAGCGGTGAGTCACTTATATTGAGAGCGAGACTTTCAAAAAAAGAGAATTAACGAAATTTTCAAATGAGGATGGGTTAAGAAAATGTTTTATGTTACTATTATTTTTCTGTTAACATTTTAAATTTATATAAACATTTTAATATTATTTGCCATTTCTTTTCAGCCCTTTGATGGTACTTTAATATCTTGATATTTATGTATTATTGTTTTTAGAACCATACTTATAACCAAACATCTAAATAGATTATTTTAATATAAGAGCTTAAAAAAACATGTTTTTACCTACATACCTTTAATAAAGAATCTAAATATGTGAGACAAGTCATTAAATTGGACAGTTGAACTGATTTACAATAACTAAAGTGTAGCGTAATTTCTGCTACTTAAGATTAAATATGAAATTTAAATATGAATATTAAATCACCCAACCCTACAATTACATCCACAAATTCCTGTTGCATATGAAGTGATTGGTGTTTTCTTCTCATTCCTGCAGCGCCCTCTGTCGTGACCTTCACGTTTGATGTGGGTAATGGCCCGGTGGTTCTGACGGTGAAGTGTCACGTGCCGCTGAATGACAAGCAGTGGCATTACGTCCGAGCGGAAAGGAATGTGAAGGAGGCATCGCTGCAGGTGGACCAGCTGCCCTTGCGCTTCCTGGAGGCTCCGTCTGAAGGCCACACCCACCTTCAGCTCAACAGCCAGCTGTTCATTGGTAGGCAGCGCCTTGAGTGACAGCTCTGTGCCAGCGGGGCGCAAAAGAATAATATCCCTGTACCTCCACACAGATGCTGCTAATAGAGTTTACATGCTAATTATTTTCATATTAATTCTAAATTTTTTTCCCTTTTTTTGCTATATTATTGTTTGCTGACTTCATTTTGTTGTACCAGCACTAACAAGGCTTTCTATTTTTTGCACTTAATTTAGTTTTACTCACACTAACAAAGCTTCCTGCCTTACTTGCTCTTAATTTTGTTGTACCAGCACTAACAAACCTCTGTGTTTTTTGCAATTAATTTTGTTGCACTACCCCTAACAAAACTTTAAATTTTTTGTGCTTAATTATGTTGTACTAGCTCAAACAAAGCTTTGTCTTAATTACTCTTAATTTTGTTGTACTAGTGCTAATAAAGCTTTCATTTTTTGCACTTAATTTTATTTTACTTACGCTAACAAATGTTCTTGTCTTATTTGCGCTTAATTTTGTTTTACTAGCGCTAACAAAGCTTTGTCTTTTTTGCAATTAATTTTGTTGCACTAGCTCTAACAAAACTTTACATTTTTTGCGCATGATTTTGTTGTACTAGTGCTAACAAAGTTTGTTTTGATTACACTTAATTTTGTTGTACTAGCGCTAACAAAGCTTTGTCTTTTTTGCGCTAAATTTTGTTGTACTAGCGTTAACAAAGCTTTGTCTTTTTTGTGCTTAATTTTGTTGTACTAGCTCTAACAAAACTTTTAATTTTTTGCGCTTAATTTTGTTGTACTAGCGTTAACAAAGCTTTGTCTTTTTTGCGCTTAATTTTGTTGGGTTTTTGTGGAACGCCGCTTCCTTCTACGAGGAGTCGTCTTACCTGCACTTCCCAATGCTTCAGGCCGAGCTCAGTGTCGACATCTCACTCTATTTCAAAACCACGGCTCCCTCCGGAGTCTTCTTGGAAAATCTGGGCGCAAAAGACTTCATTAGAGTGGAACTCAGCGGTGAGTCACTTATATTGAGAGCGAGACTTTCAAAAAAAGAGAATTAACGAAATTTTCAAATGAGGATGGGTTAAGAAAATGTTTTATGTTACTATTATTTTTCTGTTAACTCAAATGTCAAAATAAAATGGTAAAAGCCTCTCATATTCATGCCGTGTCATTAGTATTTGCAGCAAAGAGGAGAGGACGCAGCCAGTTTGAGTGGAAAGAGCCGTTTTAGTGAACTGTGCCGTTGAAACCATCAGCTGTGTAATTACTGTACACAGTTCACTGAGGCTGTTCATCTTCATCATACTGCCTGCCATCATCTATTTTATATATTTTCCCCCAAGTATAAGGACTATTTTTTTCACTAAAAATTGCCAGAATATATTGCCGAGGTAGTATATTTAACAAAGCTTTGTCTTTTTTGCGCTTAATTTTGTTCTAGTAGCTCTAACAAAACTTTTAATTTTTTGCGCTTAATTTTGTTGTACTAGCGTTAACAAAGCTTTGTCTTTTTTGTGATTAATTTTGTTGTACTAGCGTTAACAAAGCTTTGTCTTTTTGCACTTAATTTTGTTGTACTAGCGTTAACAAAGCTTTGTCTTTTTTGCACTTAATTTTGTTGTAGTAGCTCTAACAAAACTTTACATTTTTTGCGCTTAATTTTGTTGTACTAGCGCTAACAAAGCTTTGTCTTTTTTGTGCTTAATTTTGTTGTACTAGCGTTAACAAAGCTTTGTCTTTTTTGCGCTTAATTTTGTTGTACTAGCGTTAACAAAGCTTTGTCTTTTTTGCGCTTAATTTTGTTGTACTAGCGTTAACAAAACTTTGTCTTTTTTGCGCTTAATTTTGTTCTAGTAGCTCTAACAAAACTTTTATTTTTTTGCACTTAATTTTGTTGTACTAGCGTTAACAAAGCTTTGTCTTTTTTGTGATTAATTTTGTTGTACTAGCGTTAACAAAGCTTTGTCTTTTTTGCGCTTAATTTTGTTGTACTAGCGTTAACAAAGCTTTGTCTTTTTTGCGCTTAATTTTGTTGTAGTAGCGCTAACAATGCTTGTTTTGATTACACTTAATTTTGTTGTGCTAGCGCCAATAAAACTTTTTTTCCACTTAATTTTGTTGTACTACCACTAACGAAGATTCTGTCCTAAATGCACTTAATTCTGTTGTACTAGCGCTAACAAAGCTTTCCATTTTTGTTGTTAATTTTGATGTACTAACGCTAAGATAGCTTCCTTTTTTAAAATTACTGCTTTTTGTCTGTGCAGGAGGCACAGCATCGAGGCAGAGGGGATTTCTAGGGTGCATCAGGTCATTAAGCATCAATGGGATGACACTTGACCTTGAGGAGAGGGCTAAAATGACCCCTGGGGTCAGTTCGGGGTGCCCGGGTCACTGCAGCAGCCAAAACAGCTTGTGTCACAACAGGGGGAAATGTATCGAGAAGAGCAGTGGCTACGTTTGTGACTGCACACACTCAGCCTATGGAGGACCCAACTGCAAGAAAGGTTCGTCATTATTGCTGATAAATCGTTTGCGCTAATATTGAGTTTGTTTGTACGGTTGGTTTCTAAACCACCACCACGATGTCGTAAAATACCAGCGGGAAGGATTTATTTTAAGCACTGACTTTACAAGTTGAGGGTGTGTTAATGAATCTTGTTTGAAGCAAATTGCTTATGATCATAGTTTTTATTGTGACTGTTGATTGTGCTATTAAGGTTGCATGTAACATATTCTGATGAAGAATAATGCTTGATTTTTGCCAGTTTATGAGACCACAGGCTTGTTACGCAAAACGTTTCCCAGAAATTCTATGTGGCGGCACAAAAATAATAAGTAAATAAAAATAATTTGTGCTTAATTTTATTGTACTAGTGCTAACAGGTTTTTCAACTGCCAATTACAATATCTTGAAAGCAGGTTGCCCAATGGTCAACATCATACCAATATATACACAATAAAATGTCTAATTAGATCTTAAACAGTCGAGATATTCATAACTAAAGTAAGGTGCTAACTGGCCAAATATTGACCAGCATATCTGTCTGTGGCTATTTATGAAGGTTTTAGATTTTCTTGCAGTTCAAGGGTGCAATTCCTCATCAAAAACAGTTTGATTCAACTTTGTTATCCTCCTAACTCCTCTACAGTATATCAAAGAACTTTCCAGAAGGAGGACGCTTAAGAGCTCGATAACCTTGATTTCCAAAGACGGCGTTGTGCCCGCAGATTGCACCTGATCAAAGCTGAGCGGGATAAAACATGAGATATTCAGTGCAGTTCTGCTATTCTCTGTCTGTCTCGCTGTCTCGGTATGGCTTGAGTCCATGACCATGAACTCCAGTTGTTTGGATGAATTTCGCTCAAAGGGTTGCAACCTGACCAATCCCAGCGGACCCTCCCTGCCCATCACGCTCAATGCTAAACCTCTCTGTCGTCAATACAGCCTTTATCACATTTTATCCCCTGATATGCCAGACAGCTGAGCCATTCAGCGCTCTGTGAATGAGACTGCGTTCTTGGCTTTGCGTTTTCTTTATTGGACTCTAGAGGGGATTGTGTTTCTATTCAGATAATATTATGAGTAAATGAACACCATGAGATGCCCAGGGGTCGGTTTCAGTCCAAGCATAATTTTGCATTCATTTAAAGTTTAAATGATTAATTTCCTCTGCATTTTCCACTCTGTCCATTCAGCATTGTGTCCTTGGTGTTCGACAGCACATTAATATGCTGATAGGGAAACAAAAACACGGCCAATCAGTGTCTATGATCTGCCCACAAGCGTTTGCACCAACATTTTCATGCTTTTGTGTTTTCTTCCTTTCTAGAAGTTTCCGTGTCCTTTGAAAGCGGGTCTTCGGTGACCTACACCTTCCAGGAACCATTTTCTGTGATGCGCAACCACAGCCGTCAGTCCTCAGCTATCTTCGCCCAAAGCAGCAATTCACGAGAGAGCATCGCCTTCAGTTTCCTCACAACTCAAACACCTGCCATGCTTCTGACAGTCAACACCTATCATCAGCAGTACATGGCCATTATTCTGGCTCACAACGGTACTAACTGTTTCTTTCTTTCTTTCTTTCTTTCTTTCTATTTTTACTGTAATATGGGTGAATCTCACAAAACATGTCAAGAACATGTTCAGGTCATACTGTATTTAATCCCAAAATAATAATTAAAAAAAAGTTAATTTTTCACTTCTCACTATTGTACAAAAAAGTGACATTGTTAGTGCACAAAAATCCCTCATTATTTTCATGTATGTTATATAGTATAATGTAAATTATAAAGTATTTATGCATAATAGTAGTGTTCGTTGTTACATTTAGGCTAGCTGAAATTGAAATATTTAATATACAATAATAAAAAATAATAAATTATATTTAGATTTTTAAAAATAAATGTAATGTTTTGCTTATGGGGGCAGTCGTGGCCTAATGGTTAGAGAGTCGGACTTGTAACCTGAAGGTTGCGGGTTCAAGTCTCAGGTCCAGCAGGGGCACTACTGTGTGTGCACTAGGATGGGTTAAATGCAGAGCACAAATTAACAAATGGTGACAAATGGGTCACCATACTTGGCCACATGTCACTTCACTTCACTCAATTATTGTGCAAAAAAATTATTAATGCAAAAAACTAATTATCATTACTGTCATATGGAAGCCCGTTTCCACCACTGAATAAAAAAATAAAACAAGGTAATTGTGACTTTTTATCTCACAATTCTGACTTTTTTTTCTCAGAACTGCATGATATAAAATCGCTATTATGAATTGTGGGATATAAAGTTGCGATTGCATGTTAAAACGTCAGCATTGCGAGTTTATATCATGCAATTCTGGCTTTATAACAACAGCGAGTCTACATCAGAACTGCAAGAAAAAAAGTCCATACTTGGCCACACGTCACTTCACTTCACTCAATTATTGTGCAAAAAAATTATTAATGCAAAAAACTAATTCTCATTACTGTCATATGGAAGCCCGTTTCCACCACTGAATAAAAAAATAAAACAAGGTAATTGTGACTTTTTATCTCACAATTCTGACTTTTTTTCTCAGAACTGCGAGTTCATATCTTGCAATTCTGACTTTATAACACACAATTGCGAGTTATAAAGTCAAAATTGCGAGTTATAGAGTCAGAATTGCGAGATATAAACTTGCAATTGCGAGTTATAAAGTATAAAATATAAACTCGCAATTCTGACTATTTTTCTCGGAATTGCGAGTTTATATCTCGCAATTCTGACTTTATAACTCGCAATTCTGACTTTATAACTCGCAATTCTGAGAAATAAAGTCAGAATTGTGAGATATAGAGTCGCAATTCTGAGTTTTTTTCTCGCAATTGCGAGTTCATATCTCGCAATTATGACATTTTTTCTCAGAATTGTGAGTTATAAAGTCAGAATTGCAAGATATAAATTCGCAATTCCGAGAAAAAACGTCAGATTTGCGAGTTTATATCACAATTCTGAGGAAAAAAAGTCGCAATTACCTTGTTTTATTTTTTATTTAGTGGCGGAAACAGGCTTACATACTTTCATGCATATTGTATAGTATAATGTTAATTATATAGTTTGCATGCATCATAGTAGCGTTTTTTTGTACTGCTTTCAATTAATTCTAATTAAAATTGAAGTATAATATATTTTATATATATGAAAATTAGAACCACTTTGAGATTTTAAAGGAATATTATGGTAATGATAATGCAAAAAAAAAAAATTTAAATAGGTATTGCCTAATTTTAGTTCATATAAAGTCTAGAAATCTATATTATCAGAGTATAATAACAATGTTCTATTGAAGATTTTGTCGTGTTACAGCATGTGGCAAATCACAGTTTTGTATTGGCCAATCAGAGCTGTTTTTTGATTACCTTCAAACTGTCAGTAGATGATTACTACAATGATGGTGATGGTAATGATTGGAGAGGAGCATCCTTTTCTGTGTTTCTCATATTTCAAAACAGTGGTCAAGCTAGCAATTACCCTCATCAGTGGGGAAGGAAATGAGCCATCCAATGTGCTGTGCTGACTTGATTCTGTCTCACTTATGTCTCAAATTGCCTGCCTTTCTTGCATCTCATTGGCTTCCCACAGGGAGTTTGCAGATTTGGTATCGGCTGAGCAGAGAGAAAGAGCCTGACATCTTTACACCAACGTCTCTTAATTTGGCCAATGGAGAGCTCCACAGAGTCCAGATACATAGAGAGGGAAGGGACATGTACGTCCAGGTGAGTTGTGTTTATGTTTCAAAGTGAAATTTTTTTTGTTAAGTTTTGTAGCAGCTACTAACCAGTTATGGCAGCTACTGCACAGTTATATGTTGACAGCGTTATTATAAATAATTGGTCTTTATTCATGAAACGAGCTGAACAAATACCTTTCTTAATTTATTCAACAATACCAAGACAATGTACATAAAAATTGTTTTACAAACAATTTTAAAGATGGACGTTGCAGTCATGCAACAATTTCCGTACGAATATGAACGAAATGCACTGAAATTCAGTTAAAGATGTGGGTCACATTCATGCAACAGTTTATGTACAAATAGTTTTATGAAACAATTACACTGAAATTCAGTAGAAGATGTGGCTCGCAATCACGCAACAATGTATGTACAAATTGTTTTACAAACAAATTAGACAAAAATGTAAGATGTGAGTTGCATTCATGCAACAATTTATGTACGAATTGTTTTATGAACAAATTACAATGAAATTCAATTAAAGATGTTTGTAACATTCATGCAACAATTTATATATGAATTGTTTTACAACCAAATTAGGCATAAAATATAATATATAATAAATAAATATAATAGATAAAAACGATTCTATGAACAATTTATACAGACATTTAATCAAAGGTGCAAGTCGTATTTTGCGACACTACATAGTTTTTATGACCATTTTGCACATATATGTAATGTCTAGGTCACATTTTTGTTACAAATTATGTAAAATAGTTTTTATGAATCATTTGCATTACTTTGAATAAATGTGTTGCACTTTACATAAGAATAGTTCAAACAAAAACACATTCTTGTTACAATTTACATATGAATGTTTTGCTAAATAAAAAAAAATCAAAATAAAAAATCTAATTAATTTATGCTTCAATTTTCATAAGAATGCTTTTACTAACAATTCACAAAGGAGTTGAGTTCCACTCATGTTTTGTGAGTTAGTCCCAATGCTGCTGAGGGAAAGTTATAGCATCATTAATCGCATTCCTCTCAATTGATTTAGATCAGATTTGTTTTCAGTCTGAGTTAAATAAAGTGCCCTGATGTGCATGGCTGATGATACATTTCAGTTTTGTACCCCGGTAGCACAGACTTTATGAGCAGTGCTTAAACTCAAGGATGTCATCAGTATTCTTCACACAGTCTTGCAGATTAACACGTGGAGGCTTTTGTCTCACACCAATAAAATATTTGTAGAATCTTGCGAATGTCACGCCACATCTCTCTCTCTCGTTCTCTCTGTATCCTTCTCCTTCTTAGATTGATAAAGATACCAATCTGAAATACAGCCTGTCCACGGACAAAGAGTTGATCACGATAAGGTCTTTGACATTGGGGAAAGTCACAGGTAGGCGGTTTAATTAAACTCCAAGATTAAAGCTGTGGGTATGCGAGCTTGTGCTTTACTGACTAATTCACCACACCAAGTCACCTTGAGATAGACTGATGGGCAAGAATCCTTCATTTAGCACTACATACACTGGTTTAGTTTAGTTTAGCACTAGTTGTTGGGACAAATAAGAACCTACTGAGGTACGGTCTTCTTGCCTGTCTCAGGTCGAGCTGGTGTAGATGAAGAGGTTCTCCAGGCCGGATCCAGAGGTTTCATAGGCTGTCTGTCTTCAGTTCAGTTTAACCATTTGGCTCCTATCAAGGCGGCCATATTGAATCGAGGTAGCTCGTTGGTCAGTGTTCTCGGTAACCTGGTAGAGTCAAATTGCGGAGAACTGGCGGATAAGTCTTCATCCAGATCTTTGTCAGGTTGGTAAAAGTGCCATTATGTTTTCAAGAAATGGCAAAATGAATGGAATCACTGGACAAACAACAAACTTTATTCACAGACCATGCAGACACAGGAAGTAGAGGGAAGAAACGTACGAACGCTGCCCAAAGTGACTCCGCTGTAATTGGAGGTAGGTGCCGCTTTCCTGCTCCATTTTTTAAGGTAAACGTGCTGTAAAATCAAACCTTTTATGAATATTCACACTGTCAACTTTCGGTAAGGTATTTTGAAGGTGCGAAAGACGTCACAGGCAACAAAGGTCCATCGTCAATCGTCAATAGTGTAGTTATAAAGCTTAACTCATGAGTCACTTTTAAACCAAGCAGCTTTTTGTTGGTCAACATGGAAAATCCTTGTGTCCAACTTAAACTCGTTGCAAAATCTGCGTGGGAAGATCTTTCACCCTCACGCGAAACTCCTAATTGTGTGGATTCCTACTGAAATGACTGCATTTTGCCTGTGAAAATTTGCCAAACAGTGTTAAATGTGACTGCACCTCTGACCATCATCGATAGAGAGCGGTGGTTTATGAAGCATTGCTCATAAGTCGCTTTCAAACCAAGCAGCTTTCTGCTGGTCAACGCGGCAAATCTTTGTGACCAACTTGAACCAGTTGCGAAAACTGCATGAGGAAATCTTTCGCCCTTTTGCATTGGCACAAGTGCCACTCACTTATTCTGTCTCTCGTAGGTTTGATAGCAGCAGTGGTGCTCATTACCCTCTGTGCCGTGGCCGTGATGACCCGCTTCCTGTACCGCCATCGAAACGAGCGTACCCGGCAGATGGCCTCCGTCAAGGAGAAAGATCACCAGCCCAGGCCAGAACTCAGATACCGGGCCGAGTTGGACCTACACAGTGCCATGAGAGACAGCAGGAAAGAGTACTTCATCTGATCTGTGGCGTACGAACCTCGTGACCCCCACTGAGTCGCTGCGACCCTATGTTTGGCGCCAACTCAGTGGACAGGGATTGGGGACAGGAAGTCAGCTGAGCCTTGTGGACACAGCCAGTGCCCTTCACCCTCCCAACCACTGTCCTTTAGCATCCAGGATTCAGGGAACGGAAAGCACACAACACAGATACGTTGAATTATAGCGGTATGCAGGCAGCGTGGCGGATTTTAATATATCGGTGGTTCTTTGCTGCGGTTTTAGAAAAATGTTCCCAAGAGTTAGAAGATCAGGTGGCTTCAAAACTCAGAAGCTGTACCCAGACATGGCCTTCAGCCCTTCGCAGAGGATGGAGAATCAGACGTATGAAGCGACTCTTTTGCTTACAGGGCTAATTGTTTAACCAGACAACAAAGAGATTACAGAATCGTTTGTGTGCGCACATGCGAATCACTCTGGCAGACAAACAAACACTTGACGGTCTCC
Organism: Sinocyclocheilus rhinocerous; assembly: GCF_001515625.1. NCBI lineage: Eukaryota > Metazoa > Chordata > Actinopteri > Cypriniformes > Cyprinidae > Sinocyclocheilus > Sinocyclocheilus rhinocerous. Next base: position 495,038 of record NW_015629570.1, read on the forward strand.
AGTCTGTGGACCGTGACCAATCAAACGGCTCTGGTGTGGTACTAATCCAGCACGAATGGTCTTGTTCAGCCACAGGCGAGCACGATGTAGTGATGCAAATAAAGTGGTTGATGTTACCAGTGGGGCTCTTTCACTTCCTCCTTCCTTTGCTCTGTTTCTCCTTCATACATTCACTCCCTGTTTCCTTTATTAAGGACTACTTGAAACAGCATTCGCAATGCATTTAGCTTAACAGTTATGTGATGAATCGCTGAGTGAAAGAACAGGAAATAAGGACTTGATTGTGTCCATGATTGGGTCATGAAAAGCAGGCGTTGTGTTTCAGAATGGTGGCGGGCAGTTGGAGGGATTCGCACCGAAGAATCATTCCAAATAAAACCAGTAGCCATTTAATTATGGTTATGTCATATATTTTAGGGTGAAAGTGAAATCATGGGTGGGGATTTTATTCAGCGTGATTTGATTGGATCATTAAAAGTAGGATTGATATTGATCAGTATCATATCAGTGCCAACATGTTTTTGGTTACATCAGCAGAAAAGTTGTGGAATAAGTTTTATGAAAAACATTGATTCGTGCACAAGAAAACCTGTAACATTTATTAAGAAATTTGAAACTGGACATGTTGAGTATTTCCTGTTGGTGCTTTATTTTAAATAGCCGAAAGCCTTTACTTTACTGCATACATTGCAGGTTAAATGATGTTGCTAATCAGTTTAGTTGGTATCTGGGGAAGCGAAATTCTCATTCTAGTGGATTTTCTGGTGGATTTGGAAACAAATCTGTGTAGTTCTCAAGACAAGTCCTCAGTCTTCTTAATCTGTTTTGTTAGAAGATCACGATTGTAAATTTGAAATGTGTAGAGGTGCTTAACGTTTATTTAGCCAACTTTTAAAGGTGTTCTACCATATAAATGGCCTCAAAGCTAATAGACGAGATCTTACAAGCCACTGAACTCCAATTTTTATTTCATAGGGTCTTTAAGTAAATTTATACGGTCAATTTTGATTTTATGTCGTCTTTAAAGTCTAAGACTCACTCATTCAGTGCATCTGTTTCTGATGCACTCTATAAGGATTTTCCAGGCCCTCATGTGACCCCTAAAATCTGAGATCAGTGACTGGTTCCAAGAAATGTTGTTCTAGAACCAAAAAAAAGGATGTTGAAAGGATGTTCTGCTTGCATAAATCACACTGAGTCTCAACAACAAAAGCAATCATGGTTCTTATCTGCTGACAAAAACAAGCTCTAAAAACAATAGTATTGTTTTTCTTGTTTTCCATAAAAAACATTCTTAAAACAATATTAAAAAGGATAGAATATAGAAAATATATGTTGAATTAAGTTTAAATCTATGTTTTAATGCTAAATAATTAAATACATTTTAAATATTAGCCTCAATACCATCAGTCAATGTTCCCCAAACAAGTGAGAACAGACATTTTCTTTCACTTTTACCTTTGTAACGTTTCGTATGCTGGTCAGAAGTGGCCATGATGTGTTTTCTGGGAACATGAAGTTCCCTGTGAATCACAGATTTGATGAAGGGAAGGCTTCACATTGGAGTGCATCAAACCAGTCCACAATAAACTCTTAGACTGGGAATATGAGAATTCACTCTGTACTGGTGGGACCTGCTTCTATTGCATTATATTCCAGAGGAACCGAGTAATGGAGTCAAAATATCATTCACAGCCTTTTAAAGGTTGCCAGGTCTTTCCCGTATAAGCCTCAAAAATGTCTTAGATCATATTATGATTGCTTCCTCACCGCAATGAGATATAATCTACATATAATTGGTTCCTGGACTCAACATGATAAAAAAATAAAAATGTTCTGAACAGAATAGCATAGGAAAGGGTCAAGATATGCAGATTCCTCTGATAATACCCACAATGCACCAGAGCGAAGCTTCGAGGCGGTATCTAATCATCGCCCAACCCCCTCATTTGTCATTTTCAGTGAAGTCAGGACAAAGAATCAGTAATGCTAGATATTTATCTAGCGTGATCTATGTAAATGTCAGTCCCGCGATGGAACAGAGATGATGGATCCTCTCTCAAACAGCCCTGGGCTCAGAACTGAGTCTGATTTACAGCGAAATCCATCTCAGCTTGGATAAACACCAGCCGGAATGTTGTACCACGATTGGCTCATTCCTCTCATTAGATTTCAGTTCGTCTCACGGAGGTAATGAATCCTCAATCTCAGATATTCATGCTACCGAAACTGAAATGAAGTGGGATGGCTTACCGAGCAATTTCAGCAGCTCACAGGAAGTTTAAGATGTGATGGGGGTTTTTAAATTAAGCTACACATCACTAGAAAAACAAAAATGGGAACTTTTTTAATGGTGGCAATACATCCACACTGAGGGGAAAAAAAAAAAGTGGTGAAACAATTTTCACTCAAAAATTGCTATCAAGTTTTAGAAGTAATTACAAATAAACAACAAATAACACATCTTTTACAGTGCAGGTGTGTAGCAAACATTAAAAATGCAAATCATTTTGGGAAATAATTAAAAATGTTTAACGAAATTAAAATTGATTAAAATGTAAACACACACAGATGTGTTTGTAATATTGCATATTGTTATTTTTGTATTATTTTTATGCTATTATAGTATTTATTAATATTCGGAATTAACTTTTGTATTTTCAGTTTTCATTTTATTTTACTTTATAGATTTCAATTTTATTTCAGTTTTAGTATTACAACTTAAACTTGCAATTAGTTTTAGTTCAACTTTATCTCAGTTGCCGGGGCAACTTATATTTATTTGTTTGTTTGTTTTTTTTATCTAATATTTATATTTTATTTCAGCTTCATTTCAGTTATCAAAAAACGTTTTATTATTGTTTTAAATAACAATAACGATACTGATTGCACATTGACTAAATTAAAAGGACGGTAACACTTTATTTTAAGGTGTCCTTGTTACACGTTACATGTACTTACTATTATAATAACAATGAATTATGCATAATTACATGCAAGTAACCCTAAGCCAAACCAAATCCTTACCCTAACCATATATTAAGTACATGTAGTTAATTAATATTACTCAGTACTTATATGTATAATTACACTGTAACAAGGACACCTTAAAATAAAGTGTAGCCAAAAGGACATTTGTGTGTGTGTGTGTGTGTGTGTGTGTGTGCATATACACATATTTAAAAATGACATGCGAGCACTAATACTAGTCTAGCTAGCCCATTTGCCTGTCTTTAAATAAAAACCAATTTGTATAGTTGGGTGAACATTGTCATCTAATTAATATTTATGGTTTATCAATTCGTTCCTACACCCTGGGTACATCAATCTAAAAAAATGGTGTGAGCTGTTAGTATAGTTTACCTTTGTGAATGTTCACCGTATGCAGGAATATGAAGTATTAGCTGCTGTTTTCGAAGGACTGGAGTATTGTGTTTGTAGCCGTGGGAGTTGTGTTATGCTGTTTTGTAGATGTTTGGTCTTAGCTGAAATTCGCAGAGTTCGCAGAATTCGCCAAGCTGCTGTCACGTAAGACACACATCCTGCTTCCACCATAACAAGCCAGAACATCTGGCACCCCAGAAAGCACTAACAATAAAACCTTTCACAAAGCTAAAATCTTGTTATCTAAACAGTCTTGGTTGCATTGCTTTGGCTGAATGCCACGGGTCTGCTTGGATTCTTATGTTTGCAAAAAAAAAACAAAAAAAACTGTGGTCCGTTGCCTAAACACATTTTTGAAGTGCATTTAAATATTTAATTAACATGACAAATCACTGACAATGTTATGGACTATAATATACACTAATGACTGGTTTATTTTGAGCTTGTTTTATATGGTTAGAATTATAAAGGTGTATTGTAAATAAATGTATATTTAATAATAAAAAGCAAAGACATTTTTGGTAGCTTTATGTGCTACATTTCTGTGTCTTATTTTTTTCTAACTACTTATTAGTAGAAACGATCTTGACATGCATTGAGAATCTGTCTTGGTTTGGACAAGACCAAACATGAGTTTTGTTCTTGTGGGTTTGCATTCATTTAGCAAGTGTCAAGTGTTAGAATTGTCTGCTTTGGAACTGTATAAAGACAAACATGGGAAACACTGGGTTTATTTTTGCACTGAGTTATATTTTTGTCCTAACTTTTATCCCGCATTTTTGTAGCTCAACAGCCACTGGGCAACTGTTTGCAGTGTGAATATTCTTGAAAATGTCTTCCTTTGTGCAATATGGATGAAAGTAAGTCATGCAGGTTTGGAACGACACAAGGGTGAGTAAATAAAGATACCATTTTCATTTTTGGATGAACTAATCATTTTCCTGTCCTTGGTAAACATGAAATGCTATGATAAGTGACAAAAATCACAGCCAATCAGAACATATTTGATGTGTAAAATACAGCTATATGGAGCAGACTTTTGGACCAATGAGATTTCACTGTGGGCGGGGCTATATGCATGACATGGCAGAAATAGAGACCAATCAACTGCTAGAATGTTGGCAGTCACGTGGCTGGGACAAAAAAATCTGATTAAAATGTACAATAAATTAACGAACACCACTATCTCGTCATATGTGGTTATGATACAGTTTTTTCTGCCTCAAAATTTCGTAAAACAATCAATTTTGAGCTGCATAAAATCAAATTAAGAGTTAAAGAGAGATACACCTTGTCCTAACTAGTCACATCAAGTATTTTTTTTGTTGTTGTTGTTGTTTTTGTCACTGAGAGTGAAATGTTGTACAATGTGAAATAATCACAGCGAATCAAAACAAAAATCCTGCTATACGCAATAAGATTCAATGAGATTTCACAGTGGGCGGGGCTTCATGAATGACATGGCAAAAATAGAATTAGCGAATGACACTATTGCATCATACCTGGTTATGATTCTGTGTTTTTCTGGCTCAACATTTCATAAAACAATCAAATGTTTGAGCCACAGAAAGAGAGATACATGTCATCTTAACTAGTCATGAAGCATCAAATTTTGAGTATTTTTTTGTTGTTGTCACTGGAAGTGAAATCTTGCACAATGTGAAAAAATTACAGCCAATCAGAACAAAAAATACAGCTTTATGCAGTTTTAGGATTTTAGGAAAATGACAGGTTATAGATTTTCATGTATTACATAACACAAATAGAGACCAGAAGTTAGCGACTGACGCTTTGTCGCATCGTACCTTGTTATGATGCAGTGTTTTTCTGCCTCAATATTTTGTAAAACAATTAAGTTTTCAAGTTGCAAAAAGAGAGATGCTCATTGTCTTAACCAGTCATGACGCAACAAATTTTGACTATGTTATTTTGTTGTCACTGAAAGCAAAATATCGTGATTGCGGAAAAAAAAAATCAGCCAATCAGAACAAAAACTAAAACTGTATGCAGCACGATTTTAGGCCAATGATTTGTCATTGTGTGCAGGGCTGCCTAGTACAACCAAAATAGGAAATGTCAAAATGTCTTAATGTTTGACGCCATTGATTAGTTCGAACAAAAAGTTGGCGCCATGTTAGCGTGTGGTTTAAGACAGCTAAAATGGGACCTAAGTTCCCTTTCAGTCGGTCACTATGAGTCACGTTGTGACCAACGAATTGAGATCCCAATTCGTCGGTCACGTCGTGACGTCTCCGTTCCCTCCTTCAGGGAATGAGGGTTACATACGTAACCGAGACGTTCCCTTTCAGTCGGTCACTACGAGTCACATCGTGACCGACGAATTGGGATCTCAATTCGTCGGTCACGACGTGGCGTCTCCGTTCCCTCCTTCAGGAAACGAGGGTTACATACGTAACCGAGACGTTTCGATGTTAAAGTCGATTCTCGTTTTAAGAGAATGCTTCATGTATCAGTTTTCTCGAAATGGAAGTGCTGATCAAGAATCTACTACTATCCCATTGAATATGATCTCTTGTAGTTGAACCTGGGGGCGACAGTCGTATTCGAGTTTCTTCATACCGATGCAACAAAGCTTCAGACGCTGATGTTGAAAGAAAAAAATAAATAAATCAAGATCGGATAAAAGCTTCTGGAGGAGAATTCCACATCCGATGCAGGCAGCACTTTAGGGACTGGATCAGGTATCTAAGTGTCAGGGAAAATAAAGTCCAGGTGAATGTAGCGAGGTAATTCTGAGTCTCTAATGCAGAAAGACAGACAGGAAGGGATACTGTGTCAACAGCAACCATCTAACAAGTTGTAGGACAAAAGGTTGAGTGTATCAACTAACGGGGAGAAAAATTGAGGCCTCTTTTTATTTCCCTTTTGTGGAGGACGATAAGGCAGGATTCATGTCACCATTTTTATTGAGTCATTTTAAATTCCCATCTGTTTCCAACAGCCAAAATTTATATTTTCATACGTTTTGTCTTGCTCAAGACAAACACTTGCTCTTTCATCCATCGGCATGGCTCTTTTAGTGGGCGTACTGCTGTTGAAGTGGGAACTGTACATTGATAATTCACGTCTGTAATGAGTAGACAAGTAGACAGGAATGTATAGACTCCCACAGTTTGCTGTTTGCAGGTGGTCTCCAGTGCCAGGGTTCAACTGTTCAGTTCAAACCAGAATTCGATTCCGCCCCCTCTTCTTCAAGTCCCTGCAGGTCACTTTTACATTTTAGTATTTGGCTATTAACTGTGGTACATTTGCATTATCAACATCGTTAGTGTAGTTAGATAATGACTCTGGAACAAAAGGAATCAACTTGACTGTTTTACTTGTTTTTGTCATTAGTTTTACTACCAAACCGGAAAGTGTGCGTGAAATGGTGTTCGCAACGCATTTTACTTACATAATGTGACTTGTTTTTTAATTTAATGGTATATTCAGTTGGGAAATTTTTTTTTTTAATATTATTGGATAGTGAAGTGTCTCTATTTGACAGGAAGATTGAGGGGAGGGGTTGAAAAATAAAAGGCCTTGATGATGTCATCAGAACTAAAAGTTGTTTTGGGGCGGTTATAATAATTGGATGGAAGATTACGAAGATTAAAAAAAAAAAAAAACTTGAAAGTGTATGACCAGAAATCTTAATTATGAATGTAAATAGTGTTGATTTTAATTTCGTACACAGATTTATTTTTTTTTTTTTTTAGCGATTTAAAATACAATCTTGCTGTAATGTTTAAACTGAACTTGAGTTATGAGTCTTTATTGCTCTGATGTTCTCGTTTTAGATACTATTAGATTTTAACTGCAGGTTATTGACATAATGTCAGGGGAGCCCACAATTAGCTGCCGAAAGAGTTTCAGTTAACAGATTCTAAATTTATTTCCTGTTTTTCTGACCCCTGTGGACACTCATTCAATGCAGTTATGTTAAGTATAGGATTATTAAGATTATTAAGTATAGGGCAAAATAATATTGATTAAATATTATGGTTTATTGATTTGTATAATATGAACCATTCATTCTAAGGTCCAATGTGGGAAAAAATTTTCTTCCAATCGAAACTTTTACCTCAAAACATAAGCTGTTTATAATTTTCTCCACTCCTGAAACATGGAAAAGATTCCCAATTATGTTGTTTATGCAGAACCACACGAGAGCTCGACACATTTGCTAGAAGGTGTTTATTGAATCGCTAATGCCGTGCTACTGCTAATAACATCTCCTCCTACTACAAGCTTGAGAAGATTTTTCTGATTATTTTAAAATGCCATTTGGCTCATTTTACTTATCATAATGTTACTAAAATAGGTTAAAAAAAAATAAATAAATAAAATAGTGCTGTCTGCAGTAAGGGACTGCTGGGTTATATAATCACAGTTTAGCATTGCATATATGCTAATGTGTTTCTGTTTGGAATGTGTTATGCAAAACTAGCAGTAATTTCAGCTAGATTCCAAAGCATGATTTTTGTTTGTTTGTTGTTTTCAAGCTTCATTACATATAACACCATGTCCTAGCCTAGCACATTAAAGCAACAAGACAGGGCCGCTAGTTTGTAGTTCTGACACATCGTGCTGGCTAGCCCACAGTGAAATCTCATTCGTCCAAAAACTCGCTTTAAATAGCTGTATTTTAATCAAATATGTCAAGTTGCGCTACATTCTGCATTTTGTAACCCTTTTCTACTTTGTACACAGCCGGTGTCATGTTAGTGTGATGCTAACAATGTAAAATGTATGTATCTTGCTTTGTTTTTAAAGCAAATCCTGTGTAAATACAAGTCAGTCTTCTTAGGAAACAGTGTAAACATATAGTATATGCTAGCATAGCTGGAGTCAGTGTTAGCAGGATCACATAGCAATAAACTGTGCAACTAGCCGCAGTTCCAGTCAAAGAAACTTATGATAATCCATTTATTTGTCAGACAAAGAATTCACCTTACGAATCGCATCAAACGCTTTCTTAAGATTAAAAACTAGTGACTCCCGCTGTGTAATAGAACTTGAAAAATGGCTATTAGCATGATGATAGAAATGTAAAATGTATGTACCCTACTTTTTTAATGCAAATACTGTGTAAAAACAAGTCAATCTGCTCAGGAAACAGTGTAAATGTATTAGTATATGCTATAGTGTAGTTAGAGTCACTGCTAGCAGGGTCACGTAGCAATAAACCATGTGCAACTAGCCGCAGTTCCAATCACAAAAACTCATGATAATCCATTTATTTGTCAGATAAAGAATTTAATTCGCCTGACGAATTGCAGTGAACGCTTGCTAAAATTAAAAAGTAGTGACTCCTGCTGTGTAATAGAGTTTGAAAAATGGATGGGGATAAAAAATGGCCGTCTGAGAGGGCGGAGGTGAAGTGTTACAAAGCATCAAACTCCCACTCACCGCATATAGATGGGATTTAACCACAGCAGAAGTGATGGCAGCCGTTGTGGCCACATATCAGCTTTTAATTTAAAGCTGGGCCTTCAACCAGTAATTTCATTAAAATGAGTCCAAGAGCAGAGTTGAACTCAGCCGTATCTATCTCGCGTCATCACTCAAACCTGCAGAAACTCTCTCTACTCCGTGATGTACGACCCCTCTCGTCAGATCGATCATCTCTCTGGTTTTCTGTCTCCTGCCTAAAACCTCTGCCTCTCAGCTCAGATCAAATCCAACTAATGGCTTCACGCCGCCATCATTTATAAATGCACACCTCTGGCATTCTTTCCACCTTTTTTTCCCTTCTATGCTCCCTTCCTCCTCTTAAGGTGAAGGGCATATCATTCATGAATCACAGTGTCACCGACAGACGTGGATCAAGAAGGCTTGATTTAGTGCTAAATTGCACAAGTGTTCAGGATTAGCTGAGTAAATGTTGACAAGACTGAATCATACGACTCCAAAAGATGTGATGGATGTGGAGGATTATGGGTAAATGTATGACGTCCGTATCTAAATGCATTTTTTTAAAGGAATAGTTCAACTAAAATGAAAATTGTCATTCCTGCTCCAGAAGAAGTCAAGGTTTGGTTAGTAAGCATGGTCCAGTTAAGTTTTGGTATTACATCACAAAAATAGTTGTATATTCCCCTTATTTGTTTTATTTGTCGTATGATTCAGGCTTGTCAACCTTTATTTGGAATATACAACTATTTTAGGGTATTTATTAGGGATGCAACAATACAGTTAGCCCAAGGTCCAATACATACCTCGTTTTTTTTAACCACAGTTTTCCGTTCGGTTCGGTTCTGATGGCTTGTTTTTTTTGCAATTTGCGATTTTTAAAACAAAATAACAACAACAAAAAACTGTACACTTATGTACACTGGAGAAAAACATTGATTATCATATGTCTACTTCAAATTTGTTTCAGACATTTGTCTACTTCAGACATTTCTACTAGAGCTTCAGAAGTATCAACATTCTCAAAATGTGCTCAGATTAGCAAAGAAACAAAAAAAGGTCTCAATTTGAAATCAGATATTTCTCATCAAAGAGTTCGCTATCTACATTCATTTGACATCTCTATATTCTTACTGTAGGTCAACAGTTGTCTCATTTCTTTCTCATAAGGAACTTTAGGAGCAATGAGGCAAAGTTGCAATGGTAATACTTACAATCCTCTTTTGTGAGTTTTCTGGGCTGAGAAGTTGTTTCATAGTTAACTTTTGTGGCAAAAAATCCAGGCCATTTATCACAAAATACGAAATGCAGTTTATGTAGTTGTTCTTATCAACAAGTGTGTTTTGATGGTCTTTTACCCTTTAAAAGACATTCTGTAGGTTCTGTGCCCCGACATATGCTGACTCGTTCAAACTGAGAGACGTTACAGCAGAGCAGGTGGAAGAGAGTTAGAACATAACCCAATGTGTCATTGAAAAAAGAGACAAACATCTGTCACAGTGCTATCTCAGCTCTAAAACGCCTCGCCATCGCTGCCTCACACACACACATAATACAGAGCAGCGATAGGGCACACTAAACTATTTTATAAACACACCCGAAAACAAACCTGTCAGGTTCCTCTCGGAACGATATACATTTAAAAAGAGACAAGTACGAAAGAGAAGAGGGAGAAAAGGTAAAATCTTTGAGAAACTAAACAATGTGGGGGTGATGCAGAGTGTCACTTCCTTCTGAAAGCAATTCATTCTGTCATTTATGAGAAAATGATCTCAAGTGAGGGTAAACATATACTGTATTATAAATTAGGTTTTTACATTTTCTGAAAACAACTGTGTAAATCTCATGTTGTAGATCATAAGGATGTTGCTACTATATATGGTTGCTTATTGGTTTTAGGTGCCTGCTAGTAGCTGATTAATGGTCCAGTATCTCACTACCAAGTATCTATTATGTTCTGGTCTCTAGATATGATTCAGATCCATGTGGAATCCTGGCTCTGCCTCAGAGTAAAAAAATAATAGGCAACTGTGACTTTTTTTCTTGTAATTGTGACTTGTATCTCACAATTATAACTTTATATCTCACAATTATAACTTTATATCTCACAATTGGGCTTTATAGATCACAATATGAATTTATATCTCACAGATGGAGCTTTATATCTCATAATATGATTCTATGTCTCCTAATAAGTCTTTATATCTCAGTTGTTACTTTATATGACTTTATATCTCACAATATGATTTTATATCTCACAGATTGGACTTTATATATCTCAATATTGGCTATCACACTATAATTTTGTCTCACTAATATGACTTTATATTTCCCAATATGACTTTATATATCACAGTTTGGTCTTTATCTCTCACATTATGACTTTATGTCCTAATATGACTTGTCATCTCAGAATCAAGACTTTATATCTCATAATATGACATTACATATCTTGATATTGACTAGATCTCATAATCTGACTTTATAAATTACAGTATAAAGTTTATACCTCAATTATAGCTACATGTCACAACTGACTCTCATATGACAATACGTATATTAATATTGATTGAGATATTGATGAAATATTGAATATCTCATAATTTGAGTAAACTAAGTTTTTCCCTCTCTAATATGATTTTATATCTCATATGTGACTTTATCTTACAGTTTTACTTTACATCTTATAATATGACTTTACGTCTCACAATTGTGATTTTTTTTTAAACTTCACACAATTATCTTTTTTTGTGTGTGTGTGTGTTTACTCAGAGACAGAAGATGACTTCCATAAGTCCCTCATTCAATGAAAGTCTATGATATTTGTTCACCTATTTTATTGTCTACCAGGCAAAAATCTAAAGTCTGATCACTTAGAAAAGCAATGTCACACGTCTTAGCATGCCACACAATGTGAGGTGTCATTCATGTCTGTAACACAAACGGTGTGTGATGAATTACCCATTAAACTTTGATACTTGAGGATGAACAATTGCAATTAGCACCACTAATGAATTATTCCCTTCATTTGGATATTTCTCAGGAACTTGCCCTTTGGTCAACTTTATAAAACAGCATAAAGCATGATGACAGTGCATGGGAGCAGGTAATAACATTCTGTGGATTGAAATGAAAGATGATCATCTTTATTTGATATGTCTGAATGTGAAGATGCAAGTACTGTAATGCAAAGATAATACAACATGGAAATATTAGTTGGAAATTAAATGTATCACTATTGGTATCATTAAAGATATAGTTCACCCAAAAAAGAAAAGTATGCCATCATTTACTCACCCCTGTGCCATTCCAATGAGTTTCTTTATTCTGTTGAGCACAACAAAAGATCATTTGGAGAATGTTGGTAACTAAACAGTTGACGGTGGCCACTGACTTCCAAAAAAATATATACTATTAAAGCAAATGGCTACCGTCAACTGCTCGGTTACACACATTCTTCAAAATATCTTCTAAGTTCAGGAGAAGAAAGAAACTAATACAGATTTGGAACAACTTGAGGGTGAGTAAATGATGACAGAATTTTCATTTTTGGGTGAACTATCCCTTTAAGTTTATTTTAATAGCTATAATTAAGCATAATCATTATAATTAATATTTTATTTGTTATTACTTAATTACATTTTTAATTACTTTAATATTTTTAATATTCACAATTATTGTTATTATTGTCGTTTTACTTTTTTTTTTTTTAAAGAAATAATTTCAGTTTTACAATATTTAACGCATAATTCTCTTTGGGATTCAATTATGGAACTTTCGTTTAGAAGCTAAGGAAGATAGAGATTTACATGATGTAATTTCACACAGGGAAAACTTTTGTAAATCACGGTAGTCTGAAACACTACAAGTCCTGGCTTGTTATCAAATCACAACTGCCCTTGCGCAAAGGTGTCAACGAGTCGTGGAATCAAGACGTGAAAATAGTTTGTTCACGACGCACAGCCTCTGTGTAGGAATTGTTGTAGTATTCCCTGAGCTCAACGAGAATAAATTAACACGTTTAAACAGACGTGTGGAAAAGACCAGCTGCTCATTCCATGCGGTTTCCCTCATCACTTCAGGATCGCTGCGGTCCAAAACACGCGAGTTTGTTCGCTAAAAGAGGGGTTTCTGACTTTATTTGGGTCGATAATTTAAGAGGAACACTTTATAACCTGAAGACAATGCTGATTATGCATAGTTTTAAAGTCAACTTGACATTTTTAGTAAAGAGTATGAGGACAGACCTCTCAGTTTTTCTTGTCGATTATGTGACTGAAAGTGTTTTCGAAGTCTTCCAAACCCTGCTGGTTGCTCGGCAACCCCGTGAGATTTCTGCATTTGGCTCCTTAAAAACGCTGCGGTGAAGCACCTGAGAGAGATCAACAGCCTGCTAACCTGTTCTGCTAGCCGCCAGCCACACGCCATCTCATTATCTCTCTCTCTCTCTCTCTCTCTCTCTCTCTCTCTCTCTCACCTACTATTCACACTTATTTCCATGTGAAATATTATGTGTGTCCCTGAGGACGTGTTTGGGCAAATACAACTCTGGAAATCTGATATTGTTTTCCAACACTGTGACTTAAGTCTAGACACTACTAGAGTATTTGTAAGAACACTTTTTAATTGGGTGGAAAAGCGTGAAAAATGTTGACGTTTTAATTCAGTCCAGATTCTGTTTTCAGGTTGTTAAATCAATATAACACTAAAAATATGTTTTTTGTAAGACTGACAAAAAGCCTGTGAGTAGGCCTATGACTTAGTCCACGTACACACTGTGCTAAATTTGGTTGTCAGTTCACCTTTTAGTGCTTAATTCTGTTCTACACACAGTTCAGTAATTTGTGGGAGTGACAACTGCATTTCTACGACTGAATTGGCTCCCTAAAAATGCAGGTAGTGGCAACCGCATTTGCACTGAACAACTAGTTGCTAATGACGTAGGCTATTTAAACTCGTATCAGAGTTGTCTCAGTCTCTTCTATATGCATGGTGAAAGAAATCACAGTGAACCAGGTCCGATTTGACTCAGTGATGTCAGATCTTGCTATAAAAATAGCAAATAAGAACAAGCCCATAATAAACTTAAATCCAAATGCTTTATCTTGGAAATAAGTCACTTACCTAAATATTGTGACCTTCACCTGCCTACTTTAACTTCATAAACTGGATTGCTTTATGAGCCGAGTCTGAACAACAAGCCAAAAAAATGTTTAATAAGCATCACTTATAATAAGTGCAACACGTGCAATATGTCAACACTTCAAGAGTGCGCTTTGCAAAGCAACAAATAAAAAAAACACAATAGCTCTGTCGACAGTGGTTTAGTTAAAATCTCTGTACATAAGTCTTTGGTCACTGTAATATTACTTAGGTCAAAAATAGCAGATACCAAACGCGAAAGACTGCAAATCATTGATAGGGTTACAACAGTCTAAGTCAGTGGTTTAAAATTTCCAGTCCCTTGCCTACCACCGCTCTGCATCTACTGCATGTCTCTCTTTTTTTTTTTAACACACCAGATTCAGATAACCAGCTCGTTAGAAGAGAGCTCCATGCATGAACTGTGTTCTGATTGACAGGGTCCCTACACAGTGTTCTTTGCTGCCTACCCTGAGCACGGGAAATCCATTGAAGTTTACTTCATTTCGATCATTCATTCATGGATTTGCGCTACGCCACGGCCTGCAGCGTCTTCACACACAGATGAAACTTACTAGAGAAGTGTAAATTGTGACATAATATACCTCTGTAAATAAATAGCTACAATTTAAATTCATGCCTCACACACTTTAATGCCCTTTGAATGTAACACATACTCTCCCTTCAAACTGGAATCATGGTGGAATATCCTGTGATATGTGTCACTCCGCAGGGCTCTTATGGTCGAATAGAACAAATGTCTGAAGTGATAAGTGATACATACAGTGGGTACGGAAAGTATTCAGACCCCCTTAAATTTTTCACTCTTTGTTATATTGCAGCCATTTGCTAAAATCATTTAAGTTAATTTTTTTTCCTCATTAATGTACACACAGCACCCCATATTGACAGAAAAACACAGAATTGTTGACATTTTTGCAGATTTATTAAAAAACAAAAACTGAAATATCACATGGTCCTGCAGAGTGGTGGTACATGAGGACTGGAATTGAGAACCACTGGTCTAAGTCATCGCAATTTCGAGAGTGAGTTCTGTTCCATACACACACAAAACTGTAATTTAGGGGATTCACATTTAAATGCCGTTGTCACTCCTGAACCGTTATAGTGTGTACGTGTCTTTAGTAATGTAAAGAAAGTCTGGAAGAATGTGATATCTATGTTGTTTTTAGTGGCCAATTCGCTAAAGCAAAAAACATGTGTTGCATTATATATATATATATATATATATATATATTTGTAATTTTACTTTTTACAACTCTGATAATGAGAGAAAAAGTCAGTAAGCATAGAAGAAAGGGGAGTTCATTTGCTTCCTTTGAAAAGTAAATAAATTAACTGAAAATAGAAAAATCGATTTTCCATTATAAAGACAAAAACAATTTAACAATCAACTCACTTCACTAAATGAATGCGAGGTTTAAAAGCTGCTTTTTCTACTCCCGATAAGTAATCGAAAAACTCAATATGTGCAATATTTGTCCGCCAGCTAAACTGCCAGCACTCTTGCCCAAATGGCATTAGCTTCAGTGCAATAACAAATAATGAAAACAATATTTCCTGCGCCTCTTTGAAGGCTCCTTATTTATTTGAAGATTATCCTTATATGAAACATAAACCCATTTTATGAATTTGCTTTTGAGGATTTGTCACGAAAAATTGGACAGGATGTGAGTTGACAATAACTTCCACATGCATCGCTTGTGACAAGCTGCACAATTGTGCTAATTTTGCACTTAGAAAATAGTTTCACTTGTCAGCGTGTGTCTGTGATTGTGTTTCCTGTATTTGTATGGGAAACTGAGACCCTTTTGAGGAAGGACCGTTATTGATCGTGTACAGTTCGTCTACAGGAGAGGAAGCACTTGGAGGGACATTTGCACTATATTATGTTTGATTTCTCTAGAGTGCTAGTTGGCCTATTGTGCTCTTTTCTGCCGGCAGTAAAATCAATTAAAAGCTTCAGCGGAGACGACCTGCAACTTGGCAACAAAGGGCCTGAAAAAGAAAAGAGTACATATAGATAGCACTGATTAAAGTGCAGAGAGATAACTTAGTCCACATAGTCCAAAATAGTCCACATGCTGCAGCTAGCTAATAAACTGTGCAGGTCGTGATTTCTTTAAAGTGTCCTAGCATTTGGCATTTGACTTGCTGCAAAAAGTATTAAGAAATAACTAGTGTTTATCTGTGTAAAAATAGCCGCTATGATGCTAGTATGTTGTAAGCAATGTTTTTAGCACATTTCTATGTAGCTGCTAGCATGTTGCTAGGTTTTCTACTTACGGTTAGTAGTTTGTTCAAGTCCGCAAGTCTGTATTTAAAAGTACAAGCAAATATTTACGTCTTCACAAACAGTGCTAGCAGTCTATTTAGCCATTTTAGCTGGTAATGATTCGGTTACACTTTATTTCGATAGTCTACTTTAGACATTCTATTAACTATAAGTAACTTTGTAACTACATGTCAACTAATTCTCATTAATTTGCAACTACATGTCTACTAACTCTCAGAGTAGACTGTTAGGGTAGGTTTAGGGTTAGTAGAATAAGTTGACAAAGAAAGTGTTAGAAGATATTAAGCAGACAGTCTACTAATACTCTACTAACTGCTAGTTCACATGTAGTTGCAAAGTTACTTACTGTTAATAGAATGTCTAAAGTGGACTATCGAAATAAAGTGTTACCAATGATTCCTCTAGAAGTTTATGAGTTAGCAAAATGACATCCTAAAATAAACCACACCTGACAGATTCATTATTCACTTGTCACCTCTTTTCAAAACATTTTTCCTAAGGCTCTACAAACTGTCCTGGAGAATTGAGATGGGAAAACTCTGCTAGAGCCCGTCCACACGGAGACGCATTTAGCTGTATACGTAAAAATGTTGTATCGTATAGGCATTTCGTCCAGACAGATCCAGAATTTTGGGAGCCTGAGACTGCTATTTTTTTAAACCGGGTCCCAGAATGGATAAATCTGAAAACATTCTTGCGTTTTCGTGTGTACAGCCAATCCGTATATTTTATGAAACTATGATGTCATCACCCCATGTCTCGACCCTAGCCAGACACCACTATGACACGTAACAGTAACAACAACAACAACAATGGCGGACTACATGCTTGTGTTCGTGCTTCAGAAGCTACTGTCCTATTAGCTTTACTAAAGCAAAATCTAAAATTACTAAAGCAAAAATGCTTGTATACAGCGCGCAAGGTTTATGTGCGTGCTCCAAGTCTTCTTCTCTATTTTTAGTGTATCTCTGTGGCAGAATTACAGCGTCAAATATTGGTCTGGCATCGTCTTGAGTCGGTTTCAGTGGTTTCGTGTGTACGCAGATATTTCTTGAGACGACGCCGTGTTTACAGATTTTTTTTTAGAACAAGGAAAAAAAAAGATTGGATAGGGAAAGCTCTGGCTTCGTGTGGATGTGGCCCTTGTCAACTGATGCAGTTAACAACGCTAAGACCAATTACTTACAGCTGAGAGTTTTTTTTTTTTTTTTAAGTGCATATATAGCACTGGTTAAAGTGCAGAGATATAGCTTAGAAAATTGTCCAAATGCTGCAGCTAGCTAATAAATATTGTAGGTCATTATTTCTTTAAAATGTCTTAGCATTTGACATTTAACTTGCTGCAGAAAGTATTAAGAAATAACTAAGTTGTTTAGTGTTTGCTTGTGTAAAATACCTGCTATATGATGTCAGTGTGTTGTGAGTAGTTGTTTTAGTGTGTTGTGTAAGTGTTTTAGCACATTTTTTTTAGCTGCCAGCATGTTGCTGTCAGTCCTGTGTTCCCGTGTCTTGTGTTTTTCTCCCCATGTTCTCCCCATTACCTAGTTTCTCCCTCGTGTCAATTATTTTCATTTGTTTCAGCTGGTTCCCGTTAATTTCGTGTCTTTCATGTCTAGCGTCCGGTATTTTACGTCTAACCCCCCCAATGCTGATGTGTGTGTTCCTGCCTATTCCTTGTGTTCCTTCCTTTGGATCATTAAAGACTGTGTTTTGCAAATCTCCTTCGTCTCCGCGCTCCTTCGTCTCCTCCACAGTAGCAGTATCGTGACAGAATACCGGATCGAAACAATAGAGTAAGCGGCGCCCCTTCTCCCCGTTTTTTTTTCCCGTTTGTTGAAAGTCAACAAACCCCTGAGTCCGCTCCAGTGTCGGCTCCAGCCCCTGAGTCCGCTCCAGAAAGGGCTCCATTTCCCACGTTCAGCCCTAAGAGGGCTCCACTTCTCACGTCCAGCCCTAAGAGGGCTCCAGTCCCCACGTCCAGCCCAAGGAGGGCTCCAGTCCCCACGTCCAGCCCAAGGAGGGCTCCAGTCCCCACGTTCAGCTAAAGGAGGGCTTCAGTCCCCACGTCCAGCCCAGTGAGGGCCGCTGTTCCCACATCCTGCCCACGGAGGGCCTCAGAAACCATTTTTCTTCCCAATAATTTTTAGTCCGCTCCAGAAAGGGCTCCAGTTCCCACGTTCAGCCCTAAGAGGGCTCCACTTCTCACGTCCAGCCCTAAGAGGGCTCCAGTCCCCACGTCCAGCCCAAGGAGGGCTCCAGTCCCCACGTTCAGCTAAAGGAGGGCTTCAGTCCCCACGTCCAGCCCAGTGAGGGCCGCTGTTCCCACATCCTGCCCACGGAGGGCCTCAGAAACCAATATTCTCCCCAAGTATTTTGGGGGGAGGGGGGGGGTTATAGGGATCCATCCGTAGAGGTCGGGCCAAGGCCAGGCCCCCTGAGCTCCATGCTCCGCCATGGTGTCCTGAACTGCCTGATCCGCCATGGGTCCCGGAATGGGTACCGCTCTGGAGGCCTGCCGTCCTGTTTAGGTCTGTCCTGAGGGGCCTCCAGAGCGCCCACCCCCACTCCCCGTTGGATGTTGTGTGGCACGTGGACGCGCCTTCCAGGAGGGGGGAGTAATGTCAGTCCTGTGTTCCCGTGTCTTGTTTTTTTTCCTCCCCATTACCTAGTTTCTCCCTCGTGTCAATTATGTTCATTTGTTTCAGCTGGTTCCCGTTAATTTCCTTGATTAGTACCATTACTTAAGCCCTGTGTCTTTCCATGTCTAGCGTCCGGTATTTTACATCTAACCACAATGCTACGTGTGTGTTCCTTCCTTTGGATCATTAAAGACTGTGTTCTGCAAATCTCCTTCGTCTCCGTGCTCTTTTGTCTCCTCCACAGTAGCAGTATCGTGACAGTTGCTAGGTTCTACTTACGGTTAGTAGTTTGTTCAAGTCTGTATTTTAAATTATGAGCAAATATTTACTTTGCAATTAGTGCTAGCAGTCTTAGCTGTAAGATTTCTCTTGAAATTTATTAGTTGGCAAAATAATGGTGTGTTGTCAGTAGTTGCCATGGTTTGTAGCTGCTAGCATGTTGCTAGGTTTTCTACTTGCGTTAAGTAGTTGGTGCAAGTCTGCAAATCTGTATAAGTCTGTGAATATTTACTTCATAAACCGTGCTAGCAGTTTGTTTAGCCATTTTAACTGGTAATGATTCCTCTAAGTTTATGAGTTAACAAAATAAACAATATACAAAATAAACAACACCTTACAGATTCATTATTCACTTGTCACCTCTTAAAAAATATTTTTCCTAGGGTAACATTTGCTCGGCAAACTGGCCTGGACAATTGAGACGGAAAACACCGCTAGTCAGCTGACACCATGTGACTGTTAACAACGCTAACCCCAATTACTCGCAGTTGAGAGTTAAAAAGAAAAGGGGAACAACTAAAATTCCCGATTGACTGGCCGAGGGATCGGATACTAATGAAACAGTCTTTCCTCTGCTAGCTAGCGCTGACAGGCAGAGAAATAGAAGTGAAAGGGAAAACACCAAATTACCAGGCACCTTTATCTGTGCACTCCCAGGTTGGGTGTGATTGTACATTATGTGGAGTAATGATCATGACTGCAGGCGAGTCTTTACATGCTAAACTGTCTCCGTCTTTTAGGCCCGGGCCTTCGTCATGGGCTGAGTGACTTTGATCTGGCAATCAGCTAGGTGGAGAAAAGGAAGATGAGGAAAATAAAATTTTGAACAGCCTGCTTCGATTTGAGGGATGCAACTGAAGGTTTGGATGTTCTGTATGAATTCGATTTTTTTTTTTTTTTTTTTTTTTTTTTTTTTTTTTTTGAACGTGGATTTTT
>NW_015629570.1:516046-517291 GCF_001515625.1 Sinocyclocheilus rhinocerous
TTTTTTTTTTTTTTTTTTTCTTTTTTTTTTTAGACACAGGCAGTTACTTCAGCAGTCTCAAAATGCTATTCTGATAAGAAAAGTATCTTTTTTTCTGTCTATTTAAATAGTTTCTTTTTTCTTGGTGTAATCACTGTTTCTCTAGTCTAAAAAAGTTCACAGACAACACACCCACAAACTGCCCACATTCATTCACTTGACTGTCTGATGCATATAGCACACAGAACTGAAGAGCACTTTCGCAGTCCAGATAGATAGATAGACAAACCGAGAATTTTTATTATACTGTTTTTTTATTTATTTATTATTATTATTATTATTATTATTTACTGCAAATTAATTACTATCTCCAGGAGCATAATTCAGATTTTTCTCTTTTTACTACACTTACTTTTTAGTTAAGTTACTTTATTTTATTTTTTACTTTATTATTATTATTATTATTATTATTATAAATGCATAAATGTTGTTGTTAATTTTTAAATACATTATATAAGATTATTTTTGTAATATTATAATTGATATAATAAGTCACTTTAAAATACATTTTTAAATTATAAATACATGTATTATAATAATAATAATAATTATTATTATTATTAGTATTATTATATGTTAATATCATTATAAAAAAACATGTTATTACATTTTTTATTTAAATAAATATTTTATTATTTATTGTATTTTTAACAAAAAATTGTAATTTAGTTATTTACCGCACATTAAATACATATCCAAATACAGAATGTCTCGGTTATTTATGTAACCCTCGTTCCCTGAAGGAGGGAACGGAGATGTCACGTCGGTGACCGACGAATTGGGATCTCGCTTAGAGAGACCAATCCACTTCAAGTGTAAACTAAACGAGCCAATGCACATTGGCATGCGATGATTGCATCCAGCTGCCTCTGATCACAGCGTAAGCATAAAAAGGCAGCCGGTGACCCGGCCGCTCAGCGGTTGTACAGCAGCCGTGGCGACGGGACGTGACATCTCCGTTCCCTCCTTCAGAGAACAAGGGTTGCATACGTAACCGAGACGTTCCCTTTCAGTCGGTCACTCTCGACGTCATGGTGACCGACGAATTGGGATCTCTACCGAAGCGCCATGGATGCGTCCCTTCCAGTGTCCTGTGCGAGCCTCCTGTGCCCCTTTTTGGTGTAGGCCGGGGCTTGCAACAAGAAGACCAGTCACTGTTGTCGTAGCACTACCCCACTCAGTGAGATTGGATAACACTGGGAAAAC
>NW_015629570.1:518369-519326 GCF_001515625.1 Sinocyclocheilus rhinocerous
GTCACGTCGGTGACCGACGAATTGGGATCTCGCTTAGAGAGACCAATCCACTTCGAGTGTAAACTAAACGAGCCAATGCACATTGGCATGCGATGATTGCATCCAGCTGCCTCTGATCACAGCGTAAGCATAAAAAGGCAGCCGGTGACCCGGCCGCTCAGCGGTTGTACAGCAGCCGTGGCGACGGGACGTGACATCTCCGTTCCCTCCTTCAGAGAACAAGGGTTGCATACGTAACCGAGACGTTCCCTTTCAGTCGGTCACTCTCGACGTCATGGTGACCGACGAATTGGGATCTCTACCGAAGCGCCATGGATGCGTCCCTTCCAGTGTCCTGTGCGAGCCTCCTGTGCCCCTTTTTGGTGTAGGCCGGGGCTTGCAACAAGAAGACCAGTCACTGTTGTCGTAGCACTACCCACTCAGAGAGATTGGATAACACTGGGAAAACGTACCCATACCAGTTGGAGCAGGAACGCTGCAGAAGCCCCATACTTCCCGAAGGAGATTTCGGAAGCACTTACACATATGAACAACCGTTTAGGTGTATATGGAAGATTAGAGGTGATTATAACCCTTTTAGAAATGGCAGAAGTCTGCCGGGGAAACACGGGCTCTGTCAGCGAGTCAAATATCTGTCAGCGAGGCACCACGATCCAACGCCCAGGTGGATGCAACACTTCTGGTAGAGTGAGCTTGCAACCTGAGCGGGCAGGGCACACCCTGTGCCTGATAAGCCAGGGTGATGGCATCCACTACCCAGTGGGCCAACCTCTGCTTAGAGACGGCCTTCCCCTTCTGCCGGCTTCTGTAACGGACAAAAGAGCTGGTCTGAGGTCCTAAAGCTTTGTGTCCGGTCTACGTACCATCTCAAGGCTCGGATGGGACAAAGCAAAGTTAGGGCTGGGTCTGCCTCCTCCGGGGGCAGCACTTGCAGGATCACTACCTGATCCCTGAAGA
>NW_015629570.1:519778-520281 GCF_001515625.1 Sinocyclocheilus rhinocerous
TCCTGAAGCTTTGCGTCCGGTCTACGTAGCACCTTAAGGCTCGGACGGGACAGAGCAAAGCTAGGGCTGGGTCTGCCTCCTCCGGGGGCAGCACTTGCAGGTTCACTACCTGATCCCTGAAGAGGGTTGTAGGAACCTTGGGCACATAGCCGGGCTGGGGCCTCAGGATTACCTGGGAGTCAGCCAGCCCAAACTCTAGGCACGAATCGTCGACCGAAAATGCGTGCAAGTCCCCTACCCTCTTGATAGAGGCCAGTGCAAGCAAGAGCAGAGTTTTCATTGATAGAAACTTCAGCTCAACTGACTACGAAGGCCTAAATGGGCCCTGCTGTAGTGCTTTGAGCACTAGAGACAGGTCCCAAGAGGGTACAGAGGGGGGCCGGGGAGGATTTTACCTTCCCCCCCAAGGAACCTGATGACCAGGTCATGCTTCCCTACCAATTTCCCTTCCACGGGGTCATGGTTAGCAGCAATCGCAGCGACATAGACTTTAAGGGTGGAGG
>NW_015629570.1:520344-520948 GCF_001515625.1 Sinocyclocheilus rhinocerous
GGGAAGGATTCAACCTCCTGGCCCCTCTAAGGAACCTGATGACGAGGTCATGCTTACCTACGGACTTTCCATTCACCGGGTCATGGTACGCAGCAATAGCAGCAACCTGGACTTTGAGGGTGGAGGGAGACAGCCTTCGCTCCAACCCTTGCTGCAAAAAGGAAAGCACGACCCTGATCGGGCATCTCCGGGGGTCTTCTCGGCGAGAAGAACACCACTCGACGAACAGGTTCCACTTCAAGGCGTAAGCGTGTCTTGTAGACAGTGCTCTTGCCAAAGTGATGGTGTCAGCTACCTCCTGGGGTAGGTCCCCTAGAACCTCTGCATCCCATCCAGGGACCAGACATTAAGTTTCCAGAGGTCTGGACACGGTTGCCACAGGGTGCCCCATCTCTGAGTCAGTAGATCCTTCCTCAGAGGAATCGGCTGTCATGAGCCAATACGAAGAAACAATACGGCGCCACAACCAGGACCTGCTCCTCATCCTCCCTGACCTTGCACAGCATCCGTGCGAGAAGGCTCATTGGGGAATTATTTATTATTTTTTTTACCGTCTGGGGATGGAGTCTCCACTCTCTGGGGAGCGCAGCTCGTGACAGCTCGT
>NW_015629570.1:520958-521140 GCF_001515625.1 Sinocyclocheilus rhinocerous
AATGTAAATGAACCTCAGATGCTTCTGACTCCAGAGGAGAAGGTGGCGGGCGAGTTGCGACATCCGCACCATCCGCACCCTTTCTGCGTCAACATCTTGAATCGTAACCGATGAAGGGCCCGTTTCAAGACACGCAGGTCCAAGATTGGTCGTAACCCACCGCCTTTCTTGGGTACAATGAA
>NW_015629570.1:522363-551672 GCF_001515625.1 Sinocyclocheilus rhinocerous
GGGAAGGATTCAACCTCCTGGCCCCTCTAAGGAACCTGATGACGAGGTCATGCTTACCTACGGACTTTCCATTCACCGGGTCATGGTACGCAGCAATAGCAGCAACCTGGACTTTGAGGGTGGAGGGAGACAGCCTTCGCTCCAACCCTTGCTGCAAAAAGGAAAGCACGACCCTGATCGGGCATCTCCGGGGGTCTTCTCGGCGAGAAGAACACCACTCGACGAACAGGTTCCACTTCAAGGCGTAAGCGTGTCTTGTAGACAGTGCTCTTGCCAAAGTGATGGTGTCAGCTACCTCCTGGGGTAGGTCCCCTAGAACCTCTGCATCCCATCCAGGGACCAGACATTAAGTTTCCAGAGGTCTGGACACGGTTGCCACAGGGTGCCCCATCTCTGAGTCAGTAGATCCTTCCTCAGAGGAATCTGCCACGGAGGGGCTGTAATGAGGAGCATTAGTCCCGGGAACCAGGTCAGAGTGGGCCAATACGGCGCCACAAGCAGGACCTGCTCCTCGTCCTCCCTGACCTTGCACAGCGTCTGTGCGAGAAGGCTCACTGGGGAATTTTTTTTTTTTACCATCTGGGGATGGAGTCTCCACTCTCTGGGGAGCGCAGAGGACATGTCGGATCGCCTCAGTCTGCTCCTGTGCAGCCGAGAACTGCTGGGCCACGTTCTCAACTGCGTTGCCGAAGAGGCCGGTCTGGGACACAGGGACCTTGAGAAACCGAACTTGTCGGCATCCCTCATGTCGGCCAGACACAGCCAGAGATGGCGCTCCTTGACTACAACCGCACCCGAAGATGCGTTTCTGCGTCAACATCTTGAATCGTAACCGATGAAGGGCCCGTTTCAAGACACGCAGGTCCAAGATTGGTCGTAACCCACCGCCTTTCTTGGGTACAAAGAAGTAGGGGTTGCGGATGCGGCACGGGAGCGAGGGTGGATGCAGGGGGCCACCCTCGGCGATGAGCAGGCTGGGGCGCTACAGACGGGTGGAGGCAGCAGCTGCCCGCCAGGGCAGGACATGTCGGATCGCCTCAGTCTGCTCCTGTGCAGCCGAGAACTGCTGGGCCACGTTCTCAACTGCGTTGCCGAAGAGGCCGGTCTGGGACACAGGGACCTTGAGAAACCGAACTTGTCGGCATCCCTCATGTCGGCCAGACACAGCCAGAGATGGCGCTCCTGGACTACAAGTGTGGACATCGCGCAACCCAGAGAACTCGCAGTGACCTTCGTCGCTCGGAGCGAGAGGTCAGTTGCGGTTCAGAGCTCTTTCAGAACTTCCGGATCGTGACCACCCTTGTGCAGGTCCCTCAGTGCTTTAGCCTGAAGAACCTGCAGTAACCAGACGAGTACCTACAGACCCGGGAGGGGAGGCACGGTTTGCCCTGCCGGGTGGAGGCGGTATCAGGACACAACTGCATCGCAACCGACCGCTCCACCGGGGGGACCCCCGTATACCCCCTAGCTGCACCACCGTCGAGAGTGGTGAGGGAGGAGGAATTAGCAGGTCTGTTTCCGGCAGAAAAAAGCCTTCCACGACCTGGTAAGCCCCCTCATGCACCTCCGGGAAGAATGGCACTGAGGCGGGGCGTGGAGAACCAGCGTGGGCCACCCCGAAGAACCAATCGTCCAACCTTGAGGGCTCGGGACACGGTGGGAGATTTCCACTCGAGCCTTACCCTCACGGCGGCCCGGGAAAGCATAGTCGTCATTTCTGGATCCGATTCAGGCATTGCTACGGTCCCAGAGGGCAGCAGCAGCGTTCCAACGTCATCTTTACAAAGACGCAACATCAAGTTTACTAGACGCAACGTCATCTTTAAAAAGACGCACCCGTGAATGCTCTTTTAGGGAAAAAGCTCTTTCAGCATGCTAAAACTCACAGGGGAGATGGCCGCCTGCAACACAAACAGGGGGTAGTGCAGCCTGATGTGTGCAACCCACTGGACACGGGAACCACCACCACTGAAGCGCCGTACCGCCAACACCAAGAGCTCCAAAGAGCGCGCTGAACTCGTTCAGTCTTCTCTCAGTAGTCAGGAGCAAAACGATGTGATCGCTCGGCTCCGAAGCGAAAAGCTGAATATGCGCTGCATCTGCTGCCTACTTATACTCACGCTGTGATTTGCTGTTATTGCATATGTTGCAGCCCTTCGTAAAGTTAACAGCCAGATTAGTATCTCTGTATCTCTAGTATCTAACTGAAGCTAATATTAACTTACTTTGCATTCAGCAGCTATAAAATATAATTGTCAGGTGCTGTTCATAGACTCATCTAACCCCACAAAAACACAAACGAATGAGATGTCCTGCCACCTCACAGTGGGTCTCCACAACACTTTTAGTGAGAAACAGTTAAAATACAAACAAAAGTATTATATCTCAAACATAACAACAGTAATAGTAATAATTCCTTGCTTCTTTGTTTAAATGTCAGAGAAAATGTCAGATTTAATCACACTGGTGGCATTACTTCTGTTAGCATGCCACAGTCGGACAATAATCTGTTTACTTGAATTCTTTCGGTGCGGACCAGACTAATTTAAAAAGATTTGGCTTGTGTTCTGTGAGAGGCTGTGATATGAAATGTCAACTGCAATTTATCATATCTCAGAGGAAATCATTCTATTCACCTTCTAACCCGACTAACAAGGTTGAATGGACAAAAAAACGTAAATATAAATAAATACAAATGTCTCATTTCATTGAATAGTCACCACTTTACTGGCTCAGAAAATGGCTGAAGGTTAACAACAACAGATTTTTTTTTTGCAAGCTATTTTAACTTAAAAAAAAGTTTATATTTGTAAATACTTATTTAGCAAAAAATAAAAATTACAATTTTAAAAATTAAAATGATCACATTTTAATTACTTACTCTCCATTTTGGCTGACGAATCACAAATCCATTTTGTACAACCAACACAATCGCATGGCAGTTCGTAACTTTTACATTTTGATGAATATCATTTGTACGTTTTCATATGATCTGTTCACGTTTATGTTTGGGGGGAATATTCATGCTTGATTTTTTTTCTAAAAATCGTATATTTTCGTACGATTCACTTCATAAAATTTAAATGAAATGAATTTGTATGAAATCCCATCCCTACAACCAACATAATCTCATGGCAATTCATAACTAAATTACGTTTTGCCAAATTGGCAGCTTATTCATGTGAATCTGTACGACCTCAGAAGTTTTTTTTTTTTATCTATGTGCTTATGCCCCAGTCACGTTTATGTTTAGGGGTGGACCTTAACGTTTGCATTTTTCAAAAAATCACATGTTTTCGTACAATTCACTTCGTATGAATTTGTACAAAGTCATACAATCTCATTCATACAATCGCATTTGTACATTTTTATAAACTCTGTTTATGCCCTTGTCATATTTATGTTTAGGGGTGGGATTAGGGGTAGACCTTCATGCTGCTTTTTTATAAAATTTGTTTGTTTTCATACAATTCACTTTGTTCACATTCATACTAAATGAATTAATTTAATACAGTTTTCATACAAAATGAAATTAGTATGAATCAAATTCATATGAATCAAATTCATAGGAAATTAGTTTGTATGAAATGCCTTCCGTACAACCAACACAACCTCATGGTAATTCCTAACTATTTTACGTTTTGGGGAATTGGTGGCTAATTTGTATGAAATCCAAAATCGCCACCCTGTTAGTTTTCCCTTGAGATCGGGCTGCTACAACCGTTTCATTCTGTTATGTAGCACACCCACTTTTCATCATCCAGTTCATTCCAAATGGATAAAATCCCACCCATATATATCTTTAGTAGTTTCTGTTGGTTTGAAGACAAAGATAATGAAGCCTGATATATTTTTTAACTGAGGTCAGATGGTACACTGAATTCTGTGCACTGTATCTCCGTTGTGACCTTTGCCCCCTCCCACTCGCCGTCTGTGTGGCTGATCTGCTGGACAGGCAGCAGTTCTCAGATATTGGGGTCAGTTGAGTGTGTCTTTCCTGTTTGCAGAGAAAGAGCTACTCAGGGAAAATGTGCCACCTCAGGGACTAGAAACACCACAGTTGCAAGTTCCAGATTGCAGTCTATATTCCTCTTCTGGGCCTGATGGCAGTGTATTTTTTTCTGCTAAGCTTGTATTTATGTCTCACAGTTGGCGGTGGGCACCGATCAATTTTTTGATTACCACAGCTACACAATTCTAATTTAATTCCCACCTGCTGTCTACAAAGCAGAGTAGTCTTAATTATTGTTCTTACTTGTCTCAAAAAGACAAGTGAAAGGTGAGTGATTTTAATTGAATTAATTGATTTTAGTTATTTTTTTCTATGCAATATGTGCAAGCATGTTTGTGAACTATGGTTCCAGAGACATTTCCATCTGGTAGAGTATCAGATGATGATGTTTTCTGCTATTATTATATCACAAATGTGGGCCTTATAAAGCACACATTTTTATGGTATGTATGAGTATCTAGAGGCTAGTTAGAATGGAAAGTATAATGTAGGGAATTTCAGCATCCCTTAATGCGGATCAATGTGCCATTCAAACATATTGTCAACCTGTGTGCTAATTAGGGCTATAGTGTGTGCCATTATGAAACTCCTTAAACCAGCGTTCATTCATGAGCTTTTGCCTTATTTGATTGGATCATGATTCCCAAATCCATTTTAATATGATCTAACCCCAAGAGTGCATAATACTGACCGACTAGAAGAGACAGAGCTGAATTTTTTTTTTTTTTTTTTTTTTACACACAGCGAGGTTTTAAAATCTCTATTTCTCTTGTCAGATATTCAAAGCCAATACTGGAGTGTATAGCATGACATTATTACCTAGCCATGTCTGCTTTTGTCTGCGAACAAAAGGGCAGACTGGAATCTTGGTTGTTGTTGTTTTTTGTTTTGTTTTTTTAGATTCTTCTATTTGGAAACTTTTAGAATGTAGAAAAAATGGATGGACAGACAGACAGACAGACGGATGGATGAATAGGCGGATGGATGGACAGATAGCTAGATGGATGGATGGATGGACGGTTGGATGATAGATATATGTGCATTACTTGACTAAAAAAATGCCACCACAGGGTGTTGTTTAAAATGTATTTTATGCATAGTGCATTATGGGTGTATTCGCATGAATATACAATGTTCAAATACCAAGACTTTCCTCGGGTGTTCGTACGTGACAACGTGCAATTAATAGACATCAAGCAACTTTCTAAAGGCACCAACAATGAAACAAGGTTACCACAGTGACATCTGCACATTGTTTCTTTTCC
Source organism: Sinocyclocheilus rhinocerous (assembly GCF_001515625.1). Taxonomy (NCBI): domain Eukaryota; kingdom Metazoa; phylum Chordata; class Actinopteri; order Cypriniformes; family Cyprinidae; genus Sinocyclocheilus; species Sinocyclocheilus rhinocerous. Next base: position 527,641 of record NW_015629570.1, read on the forward strand.
ATACAGTTTGCATTGCACTCGGTTTGACCTCCAGGCAGCCAAAGTGATGGTGGCAGATGAGCGCGAGTGAGATTGTGCACTTAGATAGTGAGGACCGCCGATATACTCTGGCAGCAGACCAAGCATGCTGAGAGGAACGGATGACCTGCATCAAAACTGGTGCTGGCAACCCTGACAGCTGTGTAGGAGGCCGAATGGTCTTTTGCAACTCAAGAGCCCCACTCCACTGTTCCTAGCCCCAACAATAAATGGCTAAACATATGGACCCTGGCCTCAAAGAGAGCAAAGATTGCATAAATTAATTAAATCATGCTTTTTCGCTTCCCGTTAGACACAATGGGATATGTGAGCAAACAGCGCTGGGATGGCTAGCACATTAGTTAAAGATATGCCCGCTACGTCTTTCCCAAAGCTATGAATTTTCATGAGGATTTTTAGGCTTTAATACTGGAGTTGTACACTGGGTCTTGATTGAGTCTAGCTTGTTGGCATTCACATTTTCCTGTCCTTTTGTAATCGCTCTTTAATGGACTGCTAGTAAGAACCATAATAAACCATTTAGTAGGATTACTCTACTCGAGGACTTTCTGACCTAGAAGGAGCTTAGCAATACACTGAAAGAGAAGGATAAGAACGATGAACAAAGGAATGAGGTCAACTTCAATCGGCCTGATGGTTCTCATTGACCCTACGACCATGTAAAATCAGGTCGTAATGGATTCTTGAGAGACATCAAATGACAGAAATAACCATAGTAATGATCGCCATCATATTTGTATTTCGTCTACTGCAGGGGTGTCAAACTCAATTCATGGAGGGCCGAAGCCCTGCAGAGTTTAGCTTCAGCCCTAATTAAACACACCTGATCCAACTAATCAAGTCCTTCAGGCTTATTTGTAAACTACATGGTATGTGTGTTTGAGCAGGGTTGGAACTAAACTCTGCAGGGCTCCGACCCTCCAGGAACTGAGTTTGACACCCCTGGTCTACTGCGTTATAGACCTTCCTGCTTGTTATTGTTCACAATTTTCCTGACCTTTTGGTTTTGACCACCTTTGAAAGTTGAACTCTTATTTGTTTTCTTTATGTGAGATGTGTACTGTTCTTGCAGGTCCAGGCCTAAATAATTATTGAGGGACATCAAATGACAGAAATGTCCTTAATAATGATCACACAGATAAATTTTATTTCAACTACTGCAGTGTAACTATATCAAACGCTTAAAGTTAATATGAAATCAAAATGGACCCTATGAATTTAAACATCCTGCTATTCTTATTGTGCATGATTCTTCAGTTAATGTTATTGCAAATGTCTTTATGTTTCACTGTAAGATAATAACTTGCTATAACTTGCAAACGCAACTTTTTGGCCAACAGCACAACCCTTCGTCTCCAAATACCTGGCTGCAAGACCTGAACCTAGATGGAATATAACATCAAGATAAAATCAAGTCCTGATCTACAGTACTTTTATTTGTCTCTCTCATTGAACATCGTTTCTCTCAGGAGCACAACAGAGTATGCAAGTAAAATGAGTTGTGAAAAACATTCATGTTTCTTCAAGAGGGTTTTAGGGCCTGAATAATGTGAGCTTTCTGATAAGTCGTGCATGGTATTCAAAACTGCTATCTTGAGTTGTTCAAGGTTGGTCAACACCATCACAGCCTGTATTCCTTAACTTTAATAATAACCCGAAAGATGTAATATTTCATTGATGACTCTAACTCTAGCTCTGGTTTCTAACCCTTCACAGCTTAATTATCCTCCAATCTCATCTCTCCTTCTGCCCTGAGCTAACAGGTTAAAGAAAGCTCTCAGTAACAGAATGACTATGACATGGAGAGAACAGAGTGCCCCTGCTTTCGTTTGAGGCTACGGTAAGTCTATTTTCCTCTAAGAAATTGGGTTACGCCTTTGTCCAGACTTTCCAAATTACAGTGGTATATTCTGGGAACCAGACTCTGTAATTTTTCCGGTTACAGCATTATGCTGGAGACCTTCTCCTGCATAATAGAGATATGCTTATTTCACAGAGACTCAAATGAAGCCGTCTCTGGCCTGAATGCACCTTCGTGTGGCTAAAAGATAACATGGAGAAAATTTATCACACATTTACAACCACAGTCAGAGAACTCAAATGCAAGTTTAAGAGTCACACTTGATCACCAAGACAGGACTGGGACTGTTGGCTGGTGTTTGTGGTAGCAAGTAGAGGGACTTTAACAAGATTTCCAATCGCAGTTGTTATCACGAATGATTCACTTTGTGTAAGACGGCTTTTGTTAAGGCTAAATTGCAGTGTTCAATAGACCGTGTCAACCCTCTCATTTAGATTTGACTTAGTCTCGGTCAAAGACAGTTTGATACGACAAGAAAGAAGCACATTTAAGGTTTGAGAGCTTAATAAATAAAGGGCTCAAGGCATACCATAATTTCGTTGTTTAAAAGGCAAAGCATTAGTCAGGAGAAAAATGTCAGAATGAGAAGCCAAAATACCCAGATAGCGCTTTGGGGATAACAGCAGTTATTGTCAGCAGGTGACATCCAATTGTACTACAATGGGTCTCTGACAATAGCAAACGTTTTTATGCTAATAAAAACTGATTTTAAGTCATGAGTCTTCTTTAGGAAGAAAGGGATGAAGAAATAAATGAGGACTTGATGGATTCCCAAGACTTCAAAGAATCTCTTTGCTGCTTTAACGTCTTGCGCAACCGAGATTTGTCTGGTTAGCGTGGGCTAGTTTGCCCCTGCTGGTAGATGGTGGAACAACAGCATTGTGAGGGCAGAATGCATGTCCTTTCGGGAATAGCTGTGTTTTCTGACAAAAACAAATAAACTGAACTGAATCGTTCAAAACATTTCGCACCTCGAGTCAGCACTGATCCACAATTTTCTAAAGTTTCTCACTTTCAGACATGCCTTACAGTCCCTACGACTCGAAATAAACCAATATCCCGGAATATATGTTACACCTACTCCAACAGCACTGAAACATACTGTGCAGACTGAGAGAACCGATGAGCACGAGCAGCTGATATACTGAGCATGTGTGGACTACCGAACGAACGGTACTGCTACAGCGGTTCTCGAGTCAACAGTTCTCGAATCACCAGCACACTGAACCGAGAATCGTTTCTTTCGTACACGTTCTACATACTGAGAACCGATGAGCTGGAGATACTGAGCATGCGTGAAGCTAAATCTGTCTAGCTGTTTATTTCGGAAAACTGATGCTGTGCTGATATTAATATAATATGAGCGCGAGTGAACCGAGGACTTGAATGAGGGGGCGAATTTGACCAAATGAAGTTTACTTAATAACAGATAAAACTTACTGGAAAGTGCAAATGCAACTAGTTATATTAAACAACATTTTAACATGATAAACATGCAACAACTGTTCAGTCAAAACATGTAAATGAATTTTACTCTTTACTATTGTGTATGCACGTTATATTTTAAGCTTTATGAGCTGGATTTCTGTACGGTTACGGTTCTGTTACGGTTTCTGTAAAAAGTTGATGAAGACTTCACTTTCTTTATTTTCATATCTTTAAGACATCCGCGTTTGCGCATCAGTGCCAGTATTGGGTGCTTTTGCAAAACGTAAATGTAAGAAACTTATCCAAGATGATGATGACGATGGTTATTACTATTTATCTTAAGTTATGATTACAAATTACTTTATTTGAATGGGTTTAAATGTATTTTCATTTGCCGGGATGATAGAATTGACGTCATTACGTGATGACGTAAAAGAACCGGTGAATTCATTGGAACTGTCCGAAAGAACCGGTTCGCAGAAAAGAACCAGACTTCCCATCACTACTAATGGCAAACTTTTTTGAAGTATCATATAGATTCTTGGTTGTAGTTTTGTAACGGTGGCGGCCCAACCCAAAATAATCTTTCAAAATGTTTAACTTTGAACTTTTCCCCGCACCGCCACCATTTTTTATTGTAATTTAAATAAAGTAGCAGATAATAGTTGTCTCGAGCTTTGCGTTTGGCCTTAATAGTTTTATCAAGATTCAGTCATAGTTTTTGTTTGTAGCTTGAGTTAAGTAGAGATGATAATTGTCTCAAGCTTTGGTTTGGACCACATTTGAAACTTTGGATTAATCTTTTGATTATTCGAGATGCGTACTGTTCTGTTGGAGCTTGATGAATCCATTTCCAGACCATTTGTACAATGTCCACCATTGTGTGACCATTATCCAGTCTTCCAGACTATTGAATCCACACCTTGAACGAGACCAAGAAACATGTCATCAACAGCTTCAGACGCCCCTCCTTTCGCAGTTGAGTTGCACCTGGACTATCGCTGCTGGACAAGCCCGACTCAGCAATCCAGAGTAGCTGAGGTGAGCTGAGGCTTTTCAAACAGCACAAAAGTGATCAAAACATTGCCGTTTCCATGTGTACTGTGGCAGCATTATAGATGAGAATGAGCGAGCATCTTCCATCACACGTATATACATGTGTTGAAAGGCATAGAATAATGAGAAGGATGGGTTTATGATTAGCCCAGGAACTCAACTAAGGACACTGCCGGAATAGTACCTGTCAAGCAGCTTAAGAATTTAAAAACTGACAAAAGCTGTCACTGACTGTCAGCTAAGCTAATCTTCACACTCAAGGCGAAGAGCGTTGCCGAAAAACTGAGAGGCAGCTTTGGTTAAATTAGATGTGTTGAGGGTTAGGACTGAATGACATCTAATTTAATGAGGCGAGGTGGTAACTGTCAGCGATGGTGCTATAATAACAGATTACAGCAGTGCAAAATATAAAAAATCTTAACATTTCTGATTAGCTGCATGTCACTGCAGCCTGTGAAGCATTCTTGAGTGTTAAATGTTATTTAACATCTTACACCATCAGAATTTTATTTACCTCAGAGAGTAGTCAAGTACATCTACTTGTGCATTTGCCATGGACTGTCTTTGATCTATGTTCCTTTAACGTATGTCTTGTTGAAAAGCCACGCTAGGTGTGTTAGTATATCCCATCATTCTCTTCACCTCACAGAGCCCCAAAACCATTTGTCTTGCTGACAACTTATACAGCTTTCGTCAGCAATGATACCCCCAGCATTGGTCTAATAGCAGGCAGATGGTGCTACGCTAGACAAACCATTTGTCACCAGGGAAAAAACCTAGTCGAGATCTTAGATGTGATCTGTAACGTAATAAACATACTGTATGGGTGCCCTTGTGAAAAAGAAGTGAGCTTAATTGTGTTAAATGTGCACTTGTAGTGTACTTCAAATCTTAAAAGTATATTTTTAAAACACTACACTTGCAGATGTAATATTCATGAAATTAAATGCAAATGCACTTATTTTGACGTGCTGACTAACATGCTAAAGCACATGCAGTACTTGATTATATTTTCGCCTGTGTTATGTGCTATTACATTTAAAGTTAATATATTTTAAATGTACTTAATTGTGAATTCATTGCAACTGTGTAATTATAAATATATTTAGATATTGTACATGACATACAAGTTTTAATAGAAATAATATTGAAGTATATTTTAGTTTACCATAAATGCATGTCAGTTCATTCAGTAGTATATTTAGCCATGTTTCAAAGACAATAGAAGTAATTATGAAATTACAGTTATTTTCAATTCTAATTCCTGTAGGAAATTAACAGTTATATTCATTCATTTGGTAGCTGGTTTTAACCAACAGGTGTGACCTAAAGTGCATTCACAGTATATATTTTATCCATATATGTATTCCCTGGGAATCAAGTCTGTGAATATTTTGGTGTTGCTAGCATCAAGTTTAGTACAGCAGCTTAGCATAGTAGCTGTGTTTTGGAACATGGTAGCTGGTTTATATGCTAGCTAGCTTGTTAATCAGCTATCATGTTCCAAAAACTAGCATGTCCATCTTATGACCTGATTGGAAAAGCTATGACAAATTTAGTCCTGTTAGAAATCAGCTACCACGTTCCAAAACGCAACTGTACCAGCATTTTCAAGCAGTAGATATAGATGTTTTAATTTTTTCATTTTTTTCAGATTAAATGTCTAAACCAATGAAGAGCTAAGTAAGCTTAAACCTTAATTCATATCATTGCAACATTCATATCAACAACATCCTACGTTATGGACGCCAGTCCCCATGGGTTTAAGTTGAAATGAATCAGGCTAACATTTTGACATTCATTAAGTTTAAGCCTCAATGCTACCAGAACCAATTAGCATAATCTTCTTAGCTGAAAGGCTACCACACATAGAGCTCTTTAAAACCTAGCAACAATAGGATGATATGAAACTGCTCTCCCCGAACAGATCAGTCGAGGATTTACGAGCAAAAAAAAGCTTCTCACAAACACAAGACTCTTCTGGACAATTCTGTAATGAGTCATAAAATGGAAATTACGACAGTGGTGCGGAATTCAAACTGAAGCGCTGGAGTATGCGAGAGCTTTGCTGATTCAAGGTTGTTGTTTTTTTTTATTAGCATGTGAATTTTCACTTGTACAGTACAAGTTAATGTACATTGTTAAAAACTCTCTTCCTTTGTGGTTTGCTTTATTGATTCTTTACAGCGGAATGCTAAGCTAAGCCGACAAGTTTGACACATGGCTGACTCTCCATAGTAATCCACTGGGCGTCCGTTTTAACATGATGGGGCAGTCGTGTATGGGTTTACTGGGACTTATTGATTTTAAACATGCCCCATTTTAGATGGATTGCCAATACAAACCAAACACTCCATAATGGAAAGGAGTGCTGTTTAACATTCAGCCCACGAGTGCACGTATAATTAACTCTTGGGTAAAAATGCCCTCAGGAGAGTCACTGTGGAGTCTCGACACAGGGCTTCACTCATCTCAGAGTGTGTGTGTGTGCGCCCGTGCGAATGTGTGCAGACTTTACAGAATACCACGCTAGTGTAAGTGAATTAACGTAAATGAATTAGCCAATTAAAAGCAATAACATGGCCCAACAGGGAGTTTCATATTGCAGACAGCAGCATTAGACAACCTTATGAAAATGAGCAAACCACATTTCCCCTGCAGTTAGCATCATTAAAGCCAAGATTGTAAAATCTGTTTTGCATGACTTCTGTCAAGCTATTGCACCAAATTGTACATTTTCTCATAATAGCAACTTTTTTCCTCATATTTGTGGCTTTAAATCTTACAATTTTGTCTGTGTCTCAAAGTTATGACTAGTACATCCATCTGAAGTTATATGTCCCAATATGTCTAGTTGGGAGTTTATATGATGACTTTATATCTCACACAGTGAATTTGGTTCTAATTTTATACTTTATCTCACAACTTTTTCTCTGTTTTTGCTTTTTACTCTGAGGAAACAAGTTACCATCATAGTCAAATCTGAAAGCTAACGGCAACGTATTTGTGCATATTGTGTAAGTACATAAAAGTATCTGTTCAGTATTGAGCCTGTAATGCTTGCGGATTTTCTCATGAGAAAATTGTGTCCTACTTATTGTCGTAGTTTTGTTCTTTTACAAAATGTAATGCAGAAAATCTATAATATTTCTGCTGTGAATAAATTGATTTCTAGATAACCAGTGGCAAAGTTTTCTTTTTCATTTTTTCTGTTCTTAGTGGGCTCATCAAATATTTAAGAGAGTTGAAAGGGTCTGTTCCCCATGAAATCACTTTTGTTTATGGTTTATGTGTATTCTATAAGGAAATTAAGGGGGGGAATGATGCCTTCTGTTCTCTGCTGCCCCCTATGATAAATTGGTCCCAGAGCGCTTTTTCCATTACCATCACAGAAAATTGGAAAAATTGATTGCGTGGTGGTATGAGTGTTCATTTTCTCGACTTTTCATTTAGTATAAAGGTGAAGTTTTATAGTGGAATTCCAATGGGCCATTTTAGACCATCCAAAGCCCTATTCAAAGGAATAGTTCACCCAAAAATGAAACTTTACTCTCCCTCAGACCATCCATGATGCAGATGAGTTTGTTTCTTCATCAGAAGTGAAATTTAGCATTACATCGCTTGCTCACCAATGGATCCTCTGCAGTGAATGGGTGCCGTCAGAATGAGAGTCTAAACAGCTGATAAAAACATCACAATAATCCACAAGCAATCCAAACGACTGCTCCAGTTCATCAATTAATGTCTTGTGAAGTGAAAAGCTGCGTGTTTATAATAAAGAAATCCATCATTAGGGCATTTTAACTTTCAACCATCACTTCTACCGAGTCCATAATCCATAATAACGCTTCCTTCAATGAAAAAGTCCATTCCCTGTTGTCCTCTCACATCAAAGTGCACAAACATATTTGTTTAGAACTATTTTTGATTGTTTTCACTCATAAATGGTGCTTGATCTGTGCATATTTCTCTCCTGATTCAGCCGAGATGACTTTTTTTCTGAAGAAAGCAATATTATGGATAGAGGACTCGTATTTTAGCCAGAAACAACGGTTTGGAGTTAGATACAATTAAATAATGGATTTGTTTCTTACAAAAGCACACAGCCTTTCGCTTCTCAAGATGTTAACTAATGATGAACTGGAGTGGTGTGGATTACTGTGATGTTTTTATGAGCTATTTGGACTCTCATTCTGACGGCACCCATTCACTGCAGAGGATCCATTGGTGAGCAAGTGATTTAATGCTAAATTTCTCCAAATCTGTTCTGATATGTTTCCCAGTATATGTAGCATTAAATGTTTGTAAGTTGCTGGTGCTTGGCATTAAAAAAGTGTTTCGAGTTTCATAGCTTTTAAGTACGTTTTGGGTACGAGTTCGGTTCATGTTTATTTGTCACTGTGTCTATAATCTCTTAATCTTAATCCAACACCAACCAGGCTTGTGTTTTCAACGAATGACTCATACATACTTTGTCAACTCCAGTTGCTCGATATCGACAGAAAAACCATTTACTTTTTTAAAGCAAGGCGAGAAATCTTTTGCTTTTGCTCTCAGGAATAAAAACACTGCAAGTGAGGCATGTTTTCTTTCATTTGAAACTCCCGAAAACGAGATCATTCAGTCGCACCCATGGGATGAGGTAAGCACATAATCTGTCTTTTATATTCTTTTCTTCTTTTGTCAAGTTTCTCACTCCCTCTGCATTGACTCAGGTTTGTTTTTTTGGATGCCACGTCCCAGACGAAAAGTATAGAAGCATGCTTTGATTTATTTAAACGCAACCTATATTGCACTTTGCACTCTTCTCGCAAGACTGACGTGTGAGTCTTCACAAAGATTGTCTAGAAATGCCCTGCAGCGCGTTTATTTATAGTTAAAAGATAACATTTGTTTTGATAAGAATGGAAGCGTCTCTTTGAAACGCATTCGAGAATGTTTAATACTGATCTTCGCTCTGGGTTTTTGAAAAGTTCAATGAAAAAATTTGAATCTAATAATTTGACATACTGTACTCACACTTATTTTCATTTCTATCATTCAAGTTTATTACTTTGACTCCTGCATGTTCTTTATTTTCTGGTTGTGTTACAAAGAAAGTTTTTGTCATACAAGGACACAGGAGATCTTGTACATAAATGCATTTTCCCTTACAGAGACTTTCAAATGACCACCTTTCCTTCCTTTTTTTGAAAAGCTTCGGCAGCTCATACAGTCACACAGATGCGATTCGCAGAATCCACCATGCTCTGTTGATTTAGCCCGATTGACAGGCTTTGTATTTTCTTGTGAAACAGATGAATACGCCGCTCTCATTTATGCATGACCAGCCTCAAAACGGCTGAAAAAAAAAACACTTCAGCTTTGAAGGGATGACCAAAGCGTCTTGTCATATATAGAAATAGCTCTTTTGAATAAAAGTGAATTCCAGGGTTCTTAAAAGGTATTGAGAAATATTCCTTAAGTTAAAGTATGTGTACTTTGTCTAAATTTTACCTTTAAGTCAAAGTATACTTTGAAAATTATATAAAATGTAATATAATTAAATTATTGATATAATAAATTTAATATGATAATATAAATAAGTACACATTATAAATGTGTAAATTTTAACAATTAATTGACTGTAGTGTTACCATATATATATATATATAGAGAGAGAGAGAGAGTTAATTTTATTATTTTAAAATATTGCGATTTTGCATGTTTTACCATTTGCTCATGACATTATAGTGTTTATCTCCATGTGTGTATTTTCTGTGGTTCCTTAGGTTAATAATACAGTAGTTAAATGATTGTTTTCACAGTCAAGAACATTTTCAAGTACTTTAAAAGACAATTTGAACTTCTAACAATTTGCTTTCTAAATAAATCTCTGTTTTTGCTTTGAATTATTCATCTGTGCACATTAGACTATATAAAATATTTGTTTTCATAAGCTTTCATCAATGTGTAGAAACACTCTCCACCTGACTTTTTTTTTTTTTTGCTTATGTATGTTGATAAATACTGTATTTTCTGAGGAAAATGTACAAAAACATGTTGTGATGATGCTAATTCAATTCAAGTTTATTTGTATAGCGCTTTTCACGATACAAATCGTTGCAAAGCAACTTTACAGCAAATTAAGTTTCTACAATATTTAGTGGTAGCTTATCAGTGGTGACTGTCAGTTAATGTACATATGGCAGAAATGTACGGAAAAATCAATTCAAGACGTAATCAAACAGACGATGAACACTATTAACAGCAATTATTATATGATGCAATCAAACTTATAGCAAAATGTGGTAGTTCTGTATGTTGTTTCAGGGTTGGCATCATCTGAGGTCCTCTGAGGGGTTGGCTAATGTTATTTTTAGTTTGTAAGTGATTTCGAGGGGATTTTGGGTTGTTGCTGGAGTATACGGTGAGTAAGATGTTTATTCAGATCCCTAGCTCATATTATGGAAAATTAAAGACATTGTGATTTGAGTAATTTTATGCTGTTTTAATGGTTTGTTGTAGAGTAAAATGTTCCATAGCTTAGCATTAGCTACTCTGACAGAATATTTCATTTCCCCACAGTCAAGTACAGATATCATTGTAATTGCACATTCACTTTTCATCTTTTCAACCTCCCATATATTTGCAGTTCTTGGTAATGCAGTCAGGTCTTCGCCCCTACGGTAATAAATCCCAATGAGATCTCAAAGGCATTTTTTTTTAAGTGTACTAGGCCTATAGGTCTTAAACTACAAACACTCTTTCCTCAATGCCAGCCACACATCTACAGTTGGGAACAGTTCTGTTAGTCTCATTAAAATAGCATGTTTTGTTCTACCACACTTGCAGGTTTGCACCTTTTTTCCCCTACAGAGACTTTCCACAGAGCAGGCAGCATCTTCTGTTTGTCTGCTCAAAGCCGCTTGCAGAAAAATCTGCATGACAGCTTCTTTTCCCAGGAACAGCTGTATGAAGGGTATCTTTAATGCAAGCTCACAGCGATACAAATCCCTATGAAATCTAATGCTTCCAGGTCATCATATTTCAGGCCAGAGTTTGGGCTGTGAGATGTACTTATTTAGCTAGTGCTGTGTCTGTATCACCTCAGCTCTAATATGATTGTCTGAATGTCGATAAGCTCTGTGGTAAAGGAAAAATGTACATTGTGGCCCATAATTCAAAGCCGTTTCAAAGTGTATTTTGCTATGTTTCTCAAAATGTGCTCTTTCGAAGTTTAATGCCATTCTCAATTTAATAATCAATTTCATCTAAGATATTTCTCAGATTTGCTTGAGAGGAAAATCTGATAAGCCGGTTACTTAAAGGGATAGTTCACCCAAAAATGAAAATCACCCCTTGATTTCACCCTCAAGCCATCCTAGGTGTATATGACTTTCTTCTTTCAGACGAATACAATCGGAGTTATATTAACAAATGCCCTCGCTCTTCCAAGATTTATAATGGCAGTGAATGTCTGTTGAGATTTTGAAGTCCAATAAAGTGCATCCATCCATCATAAAAAGTACTCCACATGGCTCCGGGGGGTTAGCAGATAGCAGAAGCTAGAGATTACTGTATATAAAGTTTTAAATATGGATATTTTTCTTACACAAATGCATCGATTCACTGAAGACCTTTATTAACCCCCGAGCCATGTGGAGTACTTTTTATGATAGATGGATGTACTTTATTGGACTTACAAAATCTCAACAGCCATTCATTGCCATTATAAAGCTTGGAAGAGCCAGGACATGTTTTAATATAACTCAGATTGGATTTGTCTGAAAGAAGAAAGTCATATACACATAGGATGGCTTGAGGGTGAGTAAATCAAGGGGTGATTTTCATTTTTGGGTGAGCTATCCCTTTAAGCAGATGTCTCAATTTGGTCCCCATTTAATCTCATTGCTGTCTCAGTGAAACTATTAAGGTTTAATTTTCAGATTTTTCTGTCCTATGCTATAGGTATTTACCCAGAGGAACATTTTATCGCTCAGAGGCTGCTCGTTCTCAGTTATGTTTAATGTAAGAATTCATTAGTTCTTTTACAGAAACATTGGTGACACATTTGAGTTTATGCTGGGATCTCTTACTTTTGATTGAAGGCATTGAGATCTTTTCTAAAAGAGACACCTGTGAGATTACTGGGGACTTTTTTCTCAGAAGAATAGTCTTCTCAAAAGTCTCAATTTGCTATCGACCTCAAGTTACAGCAGTCTAGGAGAAACAATCGAGATGTGTTTTTTTGTGTTTTTTTTTTTCTCTCTCCTATGTGTAAATACCTCATATTCCTATAGTGTTAGAAAATCTGTGATAGTCCATGAACCTTAGCATTGAATCCGCATCAGTCTTGACCTTGACGGCTTTTTACTTTGCTCTTCAAAGTGTTCTCTAAATAGTGACTCGAGAGTAACAACCTTCTAACTCTAAGAGTTTCGGTGGCTTTTTCCCCTTCTTTCTTTGTAGTCCATCAAACTGATTCAAAAGAGACATATTGATCCCTCTGCCTTATATGACTAATTCCAACCGAGCTCCACATCATCAAACACTATCTGAGATGCTCTGATTCGCTATCAGCCGCAGTGACACAAAGGTGGAACTCACCAAGGCGCCCATCTGTCCATCACGTCATGCTGTAAATAATGCGGTTTAGCATTTGCTCCGGTTAGCATATGATTACCACACCTTTCACAGTAGTTGTCACACCATATCAAGAATTTAATCTCAACTTAAAAGAAGCTAATTGTTTTTTTAACAAGCTTCATGTCATGTCCAAAACAATGTGTGGTAGAGGTAGTGTGTTTTTTTGTCTGAATAATTCAGTAATTAGTTATTCATATATCAGATAAACTGCATGGCCTCTTCGTTTCCCAGTTTAGCAATCCCAGCATGCACCACTCCAGCTGTGAAACCTGGCAGGTGATTTTTTTTCTCATCGTGTTTTTCTTCCACAGTGTTTCAACTGTAGTCAAATGCTACGGCCCCACAGTGTGCAGGATTTTGATGTAAAGTGATTTTGTTGCCTAAATATAAGCTGAACAGCATGAAAGGGAATCGGAAAATCTACTGCAATATGCTTTACACGTCGTCTGCCATTTTTAGAAAAGTCATTGTTTTTGGAATTGACTGGAAGAGACAGTGTTGGTTCAACAAGGTAATGCAAAACGATTCAGACAGATTTGTGAATGAATCCTTCACATTGGTTCGGTGAACCAGTTCTACCAATTCATTGAGTTATTTCTACCAGTTTTTGAGTTTAATCTTTTTTAACTCAAAATAATGAATAATTTAGGAATCGGACAGTGCTAGTGTGGTTGAAATCCCACCCGAGAATAGAAGTTCAGTTGCATCGACCTCAGCACATTACAAGAAAACGACTTATTTATTAATTTCCCAACAATTAATTACAAGAAGTCTTCTAAAGCAGAAACCGTGGCAACTAGAATACGTATCAAGTATTTGTGAACGTGTGTGCGGTACAGAAAGTAACATTTACCTCCAGAGAGCCTGCATATATTATGCTCAGCTTGTATGCAGTCCTGACCTTTACCCACAATCCTGCACTCTCCCATTGGCACCATGCTGTCATTAACAGGGTTTAACCTTTCATATGCATCAGGGAAGAGAGACAGACAGCGAGAGTCTGCGGTCCTTGTCTGTATTGGTATAAGCAGTCTGAAAACGAAGAACTCCTTACGTTTCCCACCGGAAAAACGTCCTGTATGAAATGATCTAAACCTCTCGTCCAACTGCGAGGAAAAACAACACAAGAATCGGCATGATGGAAGTTGAGAGGGATGAACCTCAGAGAGAAGGATGCTGGGTACGGATGATAAAACGATGGAGTTCAGAGACACTGATGAATGGTACAGTCGCTGCCATCAGATATGTTGCCTAAAAATAACGAGCAAACAAATCAACATGTCGGGCCGAGGGAGAGATGGAGGAGGGAAAAATGAGGGAAGAGGCGAGACGGGTCAAGCAGGAGACAGCTTGGCCGATGCAATTACCAGCTGCCACCGGAGACCCCGGGGGAATCGTAGGTCCTTCTGAAGGGTGTAGTCAGGATCGGCCCTCAGATCCACTCCATCCGAGAAGTCCACTCTAAATCACTAATGTTCTTGACTGGAGATTGCTAAACAGCAGAAACCATTTCAAACTTCAGATAATTAGTTTGAGTCATGAGAAGTTTAGAGTTCACCTTTTCTGGATTGCTAGAGACTTCCAGTTGTGGCCAACAATTAACCTCAAGTTTGTTTTTCAGAAACTATGTGTTCTGAAACCCAGTGAGCATCATGACTGTTACAAAGTGTAAATATAACTTAAGCTACCATTTTTGTTCATTATAAAGCAGTGCCTCATGTATCCTTTGCAGAGAAGGCCCCATAATGCACTGCTCAGTGAGGAGGGAAAAAAAACATCTAAAATGGCAAACATACTGTAGCAAGGTAAATTGTTTAAATGTATATATCATTTTCTCAATACTTAAAATTATAGATTAAATAAATGTTTATTCTAATCTAAAATTGATTATTAAGCCAATATTTGTGTATGCTCTTTGGTTTTATGCTTAGAGTATCCCGGTCTTAGCTTAGCAACATGCTAACAGAATACTCTATTGACATCAATTATGAGTTGTCTCAGTAGGTAAGTATGGTAAGTATGATTAAGAATCATTTTTGGCCACATTCTAAGGCATCATTGCAAGTATTGTTTGCATATGCACTGCAACAAACTAAAAAAAAAAAGCATCCAAGATGGCAGACCTACTGTAGGAAGATCATCTTCCCTTATGAAAATTAACCATTGTTTTATTATAGTAAAAGTGTAGTAACCATGTTTTTTGGTGTAATGATTACCATTTATATAACCACAGTTTTACTACAGATACTGTACCATGATTAAACTATGGTTAGTGTAGCAAAACCATGGTTAATTTGTGGTTACCACTGTTTAACTATAGTAACCAGGTTTTTTTTGTTTTGTTTTTTTTTTGTAGTAAAACCATGGTCAGCGTTCGTAAGGGTTGTTTAAATGTATTTGGTTTAGTTTAATCTAATATTGATTATTTAGCCAGTGTTTGTGTATGCTATGCATTTAGAGTATCCTAGTGTTAGCTTAGCAACATGCTAATAGAAAACTATATTGACGTCAATTGTGATTTGTGCCTCCTGTGCTACTTTATTATTTATATTCAAAATCTTTCACTTAAAAGTGCTGTTTGCATTAGAGGCTGCCTTGGATATATTTTGGAACAGAGCCTCTGTTAATTAGCAGATGGCACTTAATTTGCCTAATACAAAATGTATTTACTATTTTTATTATGCTTTAACAGTTTCATAAAAGCAATAAGGCACTTATGGCTGTTCTGTATTGGGAATAAAGTGAAAACTAAAAACAAAAGTGATTGCAAAAACGTTTTAGTGGCATAGCTAACAATGTCTTTTAGCCATGACCATATTCACGATAAAGGACAACTTTATTGCTTAAATATATGGAAAAACAGAACCAATTTCTGTGTGATTTAATGAATGTTTCAATGTGGAAAAACAGTGAAATTTGATCGATGGATCTAATAGTTAATGAGTCAACAAGGCAAGATGGTGCTGTTTTTTTTGTTGTTGTTTACAAGACAAAATTACCCGCTTTCCATCGTATTTTGTCGCCTCCAGAACAGTTTCTTCTTCTTCATTTTTATGTATTTCACTCTAGTGCTTATCATACAAAAACAACTAGCCTGAGGTTGTTCTAGATGGCCATAAACGGGAAAGATTTGATTTTGCTTATTTGATTAGCAAGATTGAATATCAGTTGGCCAACCTGCTCTCCAAGCAAGGAGTAAATAACTCAAAATTGAGTTACGATATTGTAGCAGCTTATTTTGCTCGCAGTGGATCAAGTGGAAGAGGAACATCATGAAAATCTTGCCGCTGACAGCCTGGTTAATAAGAAAAAAAACTGTCAGCTATGATAATAAGCGGTGTAGGATGCGGACATAAACACACTCCTGGAGGCAACTTCTGCTATGCTAATTGGTGTTAACATTTTTAATTCAGGGAGAATTAACATGATTCACACTCACAAATAGCTCTCAGCATTGAATTTTTGAGAGATGGTTGGAGTCAAGCAGAAAGACAGGGGGAATGTGAAGTGACTGGGTGGTGATCAGAATTTAATCAGTAAGAACTGATTGGTTGGGCTGGATGATTGACAGCTCTACTCCATCTAAGGGCCTATCTTCCGCTTTCAGTCAATTTCCCAGGTACCCTCCGGGAGCCAAAACCTTGGTGGGAAAATTGCAAACTTCTGATAATGGTTCAGCGACGGAGCGAGAACATATTCTCTCTCGGTATTTACATTAACACGAAGTTCCTGAGCGTGTTGTAGAGGGAGACGATCCTAGAATGCCCTTCAGTAAGGTAAGATGTATTTAAAATCAACCGGAAATCAAATTTGAAAAAATCTATTTACTTTCATAACACACTTTTCCTGGTCTTATTGTGTATGATTCAGCACAGCATGGCATTCCAAAGAGAAGATTCAACCAATGTTATTTTACTCATAATCCCTTGCTATGGAAAAGTTGGACTTTGTGACAGTTGTAGAAAAATTAAGAGTTTTATTTGAACTTAATCTACATCCAAAATTGCATACTAATTTGTTAAATTTATTAGGAATGAGTGTATGTGTGTTGCTTTCCTGTCAATCACAACTCCTGTTGCTCCATGGAATAGTCAAATGTCCAGCTGAGATTATGAAGTGCCCATCTAATGAAGTAGTAAGTCATCCGGATACTTTTTGCACACTGTTTTATGAAATGTTATGAATTAGGACATACTATTCTTTTCATGTACTGTTTTTTCATCTACTATAGTAGGGAAGTAGGCATATTCGGACACAGGGTTAAAGCCTACAATGAATTTAGCTATATGCTAATACTTACATACCTGTACAAACATAATAATGCTAAGCTGGGTCTGTGGAATCAATACTTTTTATATAATAGAATGTTAGCATAAGTGTTAAAAGACAGATGTGCTATATTATATGGTGGGAATTTAGCTTCATGCTAATGCTTACATACAAATAGGAACAGTATGACAAACATGGTAGCATGCTGTAACGGACGGAACACAGGAAGCGTGCGGATCCATCTGCAAGGCTTTATTAACTGAGACGTGGTCAAAAACAGGCATAGGTCAGACAATGGCAAACAGGTATATTGATGGCAAGGCAAGAGGGATAATCAAGGTACAAGGCAAAGGTCCAGGCAGGGGCAAACAGTATCCAATAGGGCGAGACTCGAGAGATAATCCAGGTAAACAGGCAGTGATCAGAACACGGGGAAACAGACAAGGCAAGACAAAGAAAACAAGACACTAGGCTCGGTAATGCAGCTAACACTAGGTGAGTGGAAAATGCAGAACAATACACGGCGATCTGAACAGGAACTGAGAGAGTGTTAAATAGTGTGTGTAATGGCTCTCAGGTGAGCGTGTGAAATGTGACGGCTGTGTGATCAGTGAATTCAGCTGTGTAAGTGCAATGAATGATGGGAACTGTAGTCCGGAGTGACATGTAACAGTCTGTGTAGTGTGAGAGTCAATGTAATGGTAGAATGACCTCTAGTGGCAATCGGCCGGAAGACCACGGACCGGATTCGTGACACATGCAGAGCCGGGTAGATTACTTACAAATTGTAATCCATTGTAATCCGTTACTGATTCCAAATTACATGACAAAAAAAGATTTTGTTAGTAACATAATCCATTACATTTATACACACATTTTAGGTAATATAATCAGACTACTTTTACTTTCAGATTACTTTTGACCTAACTCATTTATCGCATTGATTTAAATAGGATAATCTTGTACCATATCAATATAAAAAATGCAAAGAAAAAGAAAATATATTCCATTTGTTGTTATTGACAACATGTAGTGCATTAAACACTGCATTACATTATCAAGGTTTCCCAAACTGGGGTTCGTAATGGAACTGCAAGGGGTTTGTGAGTTTAATGAAAAGCAAATAATTAATTAAATCATACAAATGTCAAATTAAAACAAATCATTTTAAAATAACATCAATCAAAATAAAACACTTACTAAACAATGTAGGTATTTTCTTTGTTTACCTGCATGTGACCATTTACCGTGAACATGCATATTGCCCACAATTCAGTACGAAGAAGAGTTGCGACTGAACCTAAAAGGTAAGTAATCATATATTTAGCTAGTAACGCTACATGCTAACACTTTGGTACCAAAACACAGATTTAAGATGTAGTAGCAGGTCATACGACATACGCAGAAGTTTGTGCTTTCTTTTGCTTTTCAATCTGTCATACAAATATGCTTAGCCTTGCTTTAGCTTGCATTTCGCTAGCCTCTTGGTTTGAAATGTATTAGCCGACAATCATTTAGCATCTTGGGCCCTTTTTTCACTTACGGTGAGAAAAATTAACTGTTATCCCCTGTCTATGAGAAGGTAAAGAAGTATAGAGGGCAATAAAACAAGTATTAGAATTTCTTCTTATGTTATTCATTCATTTTGCCAGTGGTTCAGGGACTTCAAGAGGTTTTGAGCTGTTTGGAGAGCAGCGCTTTCTGTTCATCATTTGGAGTAGATTCCCATGAGTGAGCGCTGGAAATCTCCCAGGCACCCCTTCTCCTGAAAATATCTCTGTAGGCGGTAACACACACACTCGGAGCCAGTGCACAGTGTCACTCTTTCCTCTTTTGGCTCTTGATAAGCAACCCATCAGGGCTTTGCAGAGGTTTAGCGGTTTGAACTTCACAGCTTCTCTCTTCCTCTTGGGAGAAAAGTAGAGAAAGTAAGTTGTATTTAAATTTGTAGACGCTTAACATGTATCGGCAATACACACAGAAATAAACACACATGCTCAAACTAAAGGGAATTTTAGATAAGCCTGAATGTGTTGGGGAAAACTTGAAATTACAGAAACTTTGTCTGCGTTGCTCTTTAATAGCTTGTTCTGTCCTGGGAAATCAGAATATATTGCCTTTCACGGCTGATTTTGTGCAGGAAATGGTTTTGGAAATACAAAGCTTTGAAGGCGTTGGACTGTACACCATTTTGTTATTAAAACAGCGAGCGTCTGTAGCAGCTTGTGTGTGTTCTGTTGTATGTGCAGCGGGATTGTGTGAAGCGTCGTGTGTTTGTTAGCAGCTGATCAGAGCCGAGGTGTAAATGTGCTAGCGCCGAGGAGGAGTTGTAAACAAGAGACCCTTCGGATCAGTTGAAAACTCCCTTGAGAAACGCAAAGATGGAGTGTCTGGAGGCAAACAGAGACTGTAGAAACAACAAACAACAAAAAAGAGAGAAAGAAGAAAAGCAAATGAGAGAGACTGGTGGGCTAAGGTCAGAAAGGAATGCTGGCGAATTGCATTCTATTTAAAACAAATCGCATGTGAAACAATATAGAGTGTGCGACGATCACATTACGGATGTGATTACGGTCATTAGTGAGAAAATCCCAAGATCTCAATTCTTCTAGAAAGCAATAAGAATAAAATCAGATCAAATTTAGCATACAATTTTCATATGAAATCACTGATATCTCTTTAAGATCTCAGTGGTTTCTCCTAGAAAGCAATGAGTTTAAATGAAGACTCTTGCATGTCTTTCCATTAGAAAAAAAATTAGATCTCTTTTATATTGCAATTGTTTCGCTGAAATAGCATAGAGATTAAATGAAGATCAAATAGAGACCTTTGCATGTTTTTGATAAGAAATCATTGAGATCTCTTTTAGATCTCAGTTGTCTCTCTGAGATAGCAATGAGCTGAAATGGAGACTTGTGCATGTCTTCCCATACAAAATAACTTATGAGATCTTCTTTATATCTCAATTGTTTCTCTGAGATAGTAAGGAGATGATACTGAGATCAAATGGAGACTTTTGCATGTATCTTTGTAAGATATCACCAACGAGATTTGTTATATCTTGTTTGTTTCTCTGAGACAGAAATTAGATAAAATGGAGATTTTTGCATTTTTCTTCCCATATGATATCACTCTTGAGATCTCTTTTATATATCAATTATCTCTCTGAGATAGCAATGAGATTAAACTGAGATCAAATGGAAACTTTTGCATGTATCTTAATAAGAAATTACTAATGAGATCTCTTTTATATCACATTTGTTACTCTGAGATAACAATGAGTTGAAATGGAGACTCTTACATGTGTCTTCCCATAAGAAATTACTCATAAGATCTCTTTTATGTCTCAGTTGTTTCTCTGAGATAGCAATGAGATTAAATTGAGATCTAATGGAGACTTTTGCGTGTATCTTAGTAGAAATCACTAGTGAGATCTCTTTTACATCTCGTTTGTTTCTCTGAGACAGAAATTAGATCAAATGGAGACTTTTAACCTTTGTCTACTCATAAGAAATCACTCGTGAGATCTCGTGAGGATTTTAGGAGAAACATTTGAGGCAACGTTGATACTTAAATGACACATACTGTAAATGTGATCTCCATTAAATCTTGTGAGCGCTAAAAGAGCAACACTAGGGTTTTTTATGCATACATCATGCACATTTTATTTCTATATATAGAGTATTAGTATACAGTCCACAGTATGCATACTACTTTCAAAAGCAGAAGGAAGTATGCTGAACATTCCAGTAAGACGCTTGCATATTCCCATACTTTCTCAGAGGGTGTTTCTGCATGACTTGCTTCCCTGCTGTTGTTTCTCGGGATCTCAAGGTCTTCTGTATAAGTAGCAGTTACCCTCCAACTCCGCCCATATTCACCTCCCCTGTATTTGTGAGCAGCGCTTGCCCCCCATGTGCAAAACTAATCATATTCTGCTCTATTTCTCATCATCTCCACCCGGCAAATTGCTTGTCATGGCCTATTTGAGGGTCTCCAGCCCTGGTACAGAGCAGCTGGGGAAAAGTGTGCACGTGTTAGGAGAGCAAAGGAGCGTTGCAGAGATGATGTAAACTATAATTACACTATGACTCACACTCTAAATGACCTTTGACATTAACAGGTCGAGTTAGAGAAACAGCTAGTCACAAACTGTGCCCAGTTAAAGAAGACAACGACAAGCTGTAATCAAGCTGTGCACTGTGATGAAATCAACTCCACACTCGATTTTAATAATAATAATAATAATGCATGCATTATTATTATTATTATGAATGGGATATTTATCTCAACTGTTTCTCTGAGATAGCAAAGGTATCAAATGGAGACTTTGAAAATAATATTTATTTATTTATTTACTTACTTCACTACAAAATGAAGAATGGTATTTTCCATAAAGTAAATGTTTAGTATATTTTTAGGACTCCATACTAATTCAGTAATTGGGTTTATTAATTTATTATTATTATTATTATTATTATTATTATAGAATTGCCATTAGGAATAATGGGATATACAAAACAACAACATCAACGCTAATAATAATAATTATTGTTATTATTTACACTAGTGGCCCTAAAATTGGCATTTATTTATGTAAAATATGGTTTCTGTTGATTTTGAAATGTGACCTGGATATGTTTTTGTGAGACTCATTTCTTTGTTTTTGAAATTCCTCTTTCTTTGTCTTAGTTTATGTTCAGTTGTGTCTCAGTGACGACTCTGTGTTTGTGGGTGTATTCTATACCATTCCCTGAAGAATGGAGAAATTAATTGCTTCAGAATAAAAATAAAAAAAACAATTTCACGCGCATTGGAGGTTAGCCTTCAAGGTTTGCATGCTTTGTTTTATAGAAAATAATAAAAGAAAACTGATTGTAGAAGTCCTGTTTTATAACAAACAACATGCCAGTCACCCGGCACAATTCTGTTTTGCTGTCATGGATGTTGTTTTTTGTTTTTTTCTAATTGCTTGGCATCTGAACACCAGCAAGTTGAGCTAGTGGAACTAAAAGCACAAAACTTTTTTTTAAAATTATTATTGTAATAGATTTTGGTTCATCTTAGATATCGATTCAGGCATCAAACCGTTTTCGTCTGTTTCTCTATCTGTCTGACTAAGTCTTTATGTTTGATATTTTACCATAACATCGATATGGATCCGTTGGAAATCCAGCTGACGTGGTCATGGCTTCTGTTGGGATGTCGCCCGATTACCGTGAGTGGGACACATGGATGTGCTACTGCAGGACAAACAGTTTAATTAAACCCAGTGACAGGTCATTGATTTCCACGTGTCAAAAGTCACATAGATTATAAAAGATTACGGAAAGGATTTTAACTGCTCGCTAATGTACTGCTAGGGTGTGTGTGTGTGTGTGTGTGTGTGTACGCGCGCACGCATTTTATGCCTATTCTGTATATTCTATATATCTGTCATTGAAAAAAATAAAACATTAGGTTAAAACCATAAACTTGTGCAGTATAGTGTTTTAAAACTATGTTGCAAGTACCAAAAAGCTTGGTACTTGGTACAATTGCTTGCTTGCTAATTTGTTTGTTTGTTTATGTGTTTGCTTGTTCATACATATTACCACAGCTTTTTGTTAGAGAAACAGCTAGTCACAAACTGTGCCAAGTTAAAGACAAAGACTGTAATCAAGCTGTGCACTGTGACAAATCAAATCCACACTCAAGTTTAATAATAATAATAATAAAGCATGTATTCTTCTTCTTCTTCTTCTCATTATTATTATTATTATTATTATTATTAATGAGATCTTATATATCTCAACTGTTTATCTGCGATAGCAAAGGCATCAAATGGAGACTATGAAAAGACTTTGCAAATAATAATAATAATAAAAGTAGTTCTGCACAAAAGAGTGTTTTAAAAGTCACTCTGTTGTTGTTTTTCTTATGTATTTACACACTCGTGCCGTCGAACTGTTGTACAAACACAATATCACACTCATAAACATGAGATATGGCTGTATATCGGCACACTGTAATTACCTGCGGCCTCGTGCCTACGGCCAAATCACAGCCGTGCCAATATACAGCCATAACTCACGTCTACGAGTGTGATATTGCAACTCATTCTCATCACCTTAATGATAAATAAAAATAAATAAATACAAGCATTTTATTTCTGTAACATAATTTATGCTGATTCCATTTACAAAATCATTCTATTACAGTATTTTAATTTTGATCTAAATATTTTTTTTTATTAATAATAAAATAATAATAATAATTTTAAATGTATTTAACATTAATTTAAATTAATAATTTATACAATATTTAATTTTATAATTTAATAAATCTAAAAATATGGTAAATATTTATGTAAATTATATCATGTATATAAAATATGGTAGTATTGGTTGAACCCCAATTCTTCTCAATCTCATTACTTTAATGCTAAAAAAAGACAAGTATTGACTAATTTATGCTGATTTAAATGACAAAATCATACATTACATCAGTGGCGTTCAGTCCATATAAGCTGTGAATGCTCCGCCTTACCCAGGCCATTTGAGAGAATAAGTTCATGGAATAATTCATATAAACATGATTATAAGTTGATCCCTTGTCATTTGAAATGTAATTTAAAGCTTAAAGAGTTAGGAATAAGTACGTAAAATGATTTTTTTTGCCAAACGGCAGTAATTTTCTGTAAATCTACGTCAGTTATGGTTGCTTCCGGGCGAGCGGATTCTCCGCAGCTTTCTCGCCTCCGCTCTGTTGC
>NW_015629570.1:555574-558712 GCF_001515625.1 Sinocyclocheilus rhinocerous
TTTGATTTGGGGCTTGTTTTAAAATTTCAATTTAGTTTTGTTATTTACATTTACATTATATTTAAATTTTGTCATTTAGCAGGCGCTTTTATCCAAAACGACTTACAAATGAGGACAATAGAAGCAATCAAAACCAACAAAAGAGTAATTATATGCTATAAGTGCTATATTAGTATATTATTATAGTGTTATATTTAAATTTCACAAAGAAACGTGGAGCATTTTGTCCAAGCAATAATAAAAGGACACATTTAATTTATAATTTGTGTATGAATTGAATCGAATCGTGAGTTGAGTGAATCGTTACATCCCTATTAGTCATTCAAAGATTTGTTTAAATGATATAAATGCGTATTTGCTGAATGCTGACGGCAAACGAGAAAGTATTATAATGTTTGCCTTTCTATTACTAATAATATTAAAGTAATCGTCATAATACTTTTTTGTATACATTTTAATTCCTTTGTTTAACAGTTCTATCTGATAATTAGACAGACTTCTATCCTATTAGACAGAACTGAACGACGACAGCGAACAAGAGGGAGAATGTGAGCACTGTGTGTTCAGGCACTGCCGCTCTCAGCGCCGTCAAAATAAAAGTCCCGCCTCGAACACATCGGCCAAACAGAAAAACGTATCGGCCTATGCCGATATTTGAAAAATGCCAAATATCGGCCGATATATCGGCCTTGGCGATATATCGGTTGACCACTACTTCAGACTTTCACATGAAAGCTCATATGAAGGTGAAACATGTCTGTTTCCTCTCAGGGTTGGCGTGATGTCAGAACTCCTGGAGCGCGAGCAGGAGATGGTTTCTGCCACCGTGACAAAACGACTGGCCAAGCTTGAAGAGCAGGTGTAGTTCTGCCACAAACACTCAGAAATACCCCAGAAACAGTGTTTTACAGTCAGTTTGGTCTGTTCACTTTTTCAGGCAGCATGGCAAAGCAAATGTGAGTGTCAGCTGGTGAATCTCTTGTCTTCCGGCAGGTCTCAGAGTCCACCAAAGCTTTACGATGGATTGTGGACGCGCTGAAATCTCAGGGATGCAAATCCAAAATGCAGCCGCCTCTAATGAGTGAGTGAGCAGAGTGTTTTTAAGTCAGCTCTTATAAGATGTTTGCATCCTTCTGGATCATCAGTATAACTCATGATCTGTCTTTTTAACAGTTCATGGCACATTCACATTCCTTTCTTTTTTAAAGGGGTCATATGATGCGATTTAAATTTTTCCTTTCTCTTTGGAGTGTTACAAGCTCTTGGTGCATAAAGAAGATCTGTAAATTTGCAAAGACTAAAGTCTCAAATCCAAAGATATATTCTTTATAAAAGTTAAGAGTCAGCCACGCCTACCTAAAACGGCTCGTTCAAACACGCCCCGACATATCTACGTCACTATGTGGAAAGATTCGCATAACGCCGCCCAAATGTTCACGCAAAGAAAGAAGGCGTAACTTTTATTCTCGCTGTAGTATTGTTGTTGCCGCCGCCATGTCGTGAAGGTGCTGTGTGAAGGCGCTTTGTTTGGTCTTCCAAAAGAGGACGATATCTGCTTCGTCATGCCTTGCCAAGTTAAAGACAAAGACTGTAATCAAGCTGTGCACTGTGACAAATCAAATCCACACTCAAGTTTAATAATAATAATAATAAAGCATGTATTCTTCTTCTTCTTCTTCTCATTATTATTATTATTATTATTATTATTAATGAGATCTTATATATCTCAACTGTTTATCTGCGATAGCAAAGGCATCAAATGGAGACTATGAAAAGACTTTGCAAATAATAATAATAATAATAATTATTATTATTTTTTTTTTTTTTTTTTTTTTTTTTCTATTTACTTGTTTCATATTATATGAATGATATTTTCCATAAAGTAAATGTATAGTATATTTTAGGACTTCAGTAGGAATTCAGTAATTAGGTTTATTTTTATTATTATTATTGTTGTTTGTTTGTTTTATTTCGTTTGGCTTTTTTTTTTTGTCATGGTACCATAATGATCACATTTCATATTTCTTCTTTTTCTTCGTCTTCCTCTGTGGATATTATACCACAGTTGGCATTTCATTCATTCATTCATTTATTTATTTTTATGTATTTTTTAATCCTTGAAGTGTCCTGTTAATACCAGTGAATATGATTCAGGAACATTGAGTCCCAAGGCACATATCAGAATACACTGTACTTTTCCATAAGCAATGTTCAACTCCATTTCCCTCACGCTGCTTTCTGTCTTTTTCCATGGTCATTGTCATGAAAAGGAATTTCATGGAAGTAATCTTGTAACGTATATTAAATACTTTTAGACTTTAAAAATTTGAAACTTTTAGAAATTATTAAATCTGTCCTTTTGGGAGATGATCAGTATGTTTCTAAGAGATTTATTATGCATAGCCAGTGTAGATGATCATTGTGACGAGAGGGGTGGGGCCGAGAGCCGTGGGAACGGAGCGAGGCCGGTGGAGTAAATGCTAATGCGAGACACCTGCGCCACTCACCGGTCTCGAGTCCCACGGAGGAGCTCCGGAAGGATAAAAGGAGGAGTGATGACAGTGTTGGACGAGAGAGGACCAAGCCTGGATTTTATTTAGTGTTTTGTGTGCGGCAGTCGTCCGCGAGGGGCTGCCGCTTTACTTTCATCTTGTGTTTGTTTATTTTATTAAAGTTTTGTTTAAGTGTTCGCCGGTTCCCGCGTTGTTATAGTATTCAACAGAAATCCCTTCCTGTAGCTTCTGAATGGGAAAGGCCCACCACATTGTCATAACACACACGTGCACCTTTGATTCTGTGGGTATGTGTTTGATGTGTACTCTGAGGCTGAGGAATGTGGCCAGACCAGGCATGACCCGTGTGTGATTTCTGGTAGGTGCTGGCATCCTCTCCGGTATGGTAGTCCATGCCCCTTCTGCACACTCGTACACCCCTCCTTATTACTGGCAAGCTTTCACACGGCTGCAACTTTGATTCCTCATGCCAGATTCGGCAAATCCACCCAGTCCCCACATTCCCGTCCACCGGGAGTGTCGGGCCGTCCACCGAGGGCTGTCCAGTGCCGCCGCCTGGCATCGCGGAAGAGTTGGAAGAGTTTGTGGAGGGCCGAGCGGCAGTGTGTCTGGGAACCGGAACAAG
>NW_015629570.1:561363-562273 GCF_001515625.1 Sinocyclocheilus rhinocerous
GTTACTTTTTAAATCTGGGCTGGGCTTGCTTGTTTGCTTTTAATATAAAAAGTTATATTTTTGGCAAATGTAAAAGCCCTTTCACACCATAAGCCTCAGGCTGAAGGAAATGTAAATTCACGTCTTTACAGTAGAACACAGAAGAAAGTTCAGCTCTCTTCAGCAATAAAAAAGAAGAAGAAGAAATATTAGTTTATCTTGTGTAATTTTTGCTTATTAGTATGGTTGAATTGGATCATCGAAGGTCAGCAGCAAATTGGTTAATAAAATGGGCTTAAATACATAAAAGATATTTGTATTATTTAACATGTTTAATTATTGCAGCTTTGAGTCATTATTAATTTTGAGGAAAACTTTTTTTTTTTTTGTGAGGGAGACGAATTAATGTATGTTCACATTTATTCTAGAACTAAAGTAACATCTTACTCCCGATTTCTCGCAACAAGGGGACAGGAGAGCTTTCTCCCGATTTCTCTCAACATGGGGACAGGAGAGCTTTCAATCAATAAATGGGGAAAAAAAAAAGTAACTGGCGTTACTTATTTGAAAAAGTAACTCAGATATTTTCTTATAAACTATAAGAAATAACTATAAAAAGTAATGCGTTACTTTACTAGTTACTTGGAAAAAGTAATCTGATTACGTAACTCGCGTTACTTGTAAACCTTATTTGGCGTTTTTTACTTGGAAAACCAGCTATATTTTTCTTGCATTCGAAAAACAATGGATAAACCTGAAATATATGATAGAAGAAGGATTGGAGATCAATTTCATTTACAAATAAGGTAGGAAATGTGCATCCCTTTAAATCGACACCTGCCACGGTGTTTCTTATTTGTCATCTGTGATCCCTTTTGCGTGTCCTAAAGGGGGGGGGGGGTTAAAAAAAAGAACCCGGTTAAAAAAAAGT
>NW_015629570.1:562458-566148 GCF_001515625.1 Sinocyclocheilus rhinocerous
TGTGTGTGTGTGTGTGTGTGTGTGTGTGTGTGTGAGACCATTATTTTGTTTATTATTTTTATTATTATTATTATTTGGTTTATTTCATGGATTTTATTTAGATGTGACACTCTTGCAGTATTAATACAAATATTATTTGTATTGTTTATTTATTTATTCATTATTTATTTATTTATGTTTAGATGTGACACCATCTTTATTTATATTCATTTTTCTATGACATCATGATCTTGTTGTTGTTCATGTTATTTATTTAGATGTGGCACCATGATTGTTTATTATTATTATTATTAATGATGTTTTTTTCTATTATGTTAATTTTATTGATTTATTTATTTAGGTTGTTATTGATTTATTAATTGATTGATTGATTGATTGATTGACGTGTCCTAAAGGGGGGGGGGGTTAAAAAAAAGTACCCGGTTAAAAAAAAGTCACTGCTCGCCACTGCATTACATTACAGTGTTTTTGAGAAATCTAAAACAGAAAATCTTACAAATGGGAAAACTGCAAAGTAAAATGTATGGGCACGTTATAATAATGATTATTTATGCTAATTGTCATACAAGTAATGAGAGAATGCAAAAAGTCTTAATGATCCTAATATAGGGCTAATTTTATTTTATAAAACTAGAATTTCCTTTTTTCCTCCTCCTGTTTTTAAGGTGAAATGTGGCTTGGACATATTTTTGTGATTTTTACCCATTGAAATAAAGTCATAGGAAAAGAGAAAAAAAAACAGAAAGTGGAAACCACTAGGGTCATGCCACCAACCACTGGGTGTCAGTTCTAGTAGCTGCTTGAAATCAGCCTGTAGTCAAGCTACTACTTCAACACACACTGGAGAGTTTCTAGGGAGGAACATTTTGGTTTTCAGCTTGATGAATGATGATTACAGGTGCGAACCCCAGTCACCTAATGCACTTGTCTAAGAGGTTGTTTTGTCAAAACCCCCCAGAGTGGAAAGGAAAAGGTGCGGGCTTTGTTTTGGTAATGTTAATGTG
This sequence comes from Sinocyclocheilus rhinocerous, assembly GCF_001515625.1. Classification (NCBI taxonomy): domain Eukaryota; kingdom Metazoa; phylum Chordata; class Actinopteri; order Cypriniformes; family Cyprinidae; genus Sinocyclocheilus; species Sinocyclocheilus rhinocerous. The sequence continues at coordinate 563,463 of NW_015629570.1, forward strand.
AGCTCCTGCTTTCCTCGGTGAGAACAAAATAAGCCCGTAAATATCACAGATCCAGACGGTACACAAACAAACACGTTCTGCCAAGATCAAACAAATTTAATTCATTTTAATTAACAGAGTTGACAATGCGTGCAAAAGACCTGGATACCTTATCATGGGTAATGCATTAAACTTGTAATGCACATTTTCCAATTTAGATTGGTCCAAATAACTATTTTCCTTTATTAATTTAGTTATGAGAGTTGTAAGAAATTGAACAATGATTCACATTTGTGTATATATATATAATTGTTTTTTTTGTTTTTTTCTAGAAATTATTGGTGGAAAATGGAAATGATGGAGGCAATTTAGTGGCAGAAAATTTTGACGATTATGAATCAAATTTTATGAAACTCACCCAGTAGATTTTATAAATTTATTTATTTCTGAATAAGAGCTAGTTATTCAGTGTTATTTTAGTGTCACTGAGATACTATTATAGTTTTTATTAATAGTTTGAATTTTTATTTTTATATTTTCTGTTTTCATTTGAATTTTTAGTTAAAGCCTTACTATTTTTTATGTCTATATAGTTTATTAATTTGATTCAATTTTTAGCTTTAGTTATTTTAGTACATCACGATAAACTAAATGAAAATGAAAAATGTTGGGAACTAGATTAAATATTTTTTTCTTCTAATATTCTGAATTATTTTAAGGTAAAATAAGGCAATAAAAATAATACTAGTAATATAATATAATATAATATAACATAATATAGTATAATATAATATAATATAATATAATATAATATATAGGTATATAAGTTTTTTTTCATGTTAGTAATAATAAGAAAAGTTGTATCAGATCAGTTTCATTAAAATCATTTCACAAATAAAAAAAATCCAAATGATCCCATTTATAAGGATAGCATTAGTTAAGTGAGGAATTTCCCCCCAAAAATTTTTACATTTTGTAAATGAAATGTGACTGTGTGACACCTTTACTAAATTGCCGAAGGACAGAATATGCCTCTTCCACATTGAGTTATTTCGCTCACACATACATCCGTTTGGCCCCTGTTGGCTTGGATCACATCTTCAATCCCCTGCAGGTGTGTGTTCGCTCCCAACGGGAGGCCCATGGTGTGAAGCCTGTCTTAATGCCTGACTGGATCTATCAAAAACACAGACACCTTCTCTTTCAACCATCCCAGCTTACATTTTTCCTTTTATTCAACCACGTTTCTCCTCCTCTTATGCCTCGGCTGTCTCAGAGGAACGGCTTTGATATTTGCAGCAGCCCGACCTCTGGGGCAAAACCAAGCAACATGGATTTCCATCCCACTGCTGTTAGCCTTTCCAGCTGCCTTTGCGGGTTGCTGCTCGTCTCTTTTCGGTTTCCCATCAGCTCGCCAGTGTGACAAAGACACCGGCAGACGGAAAGAGGTGCGCGCCTGTGCCAGAGGATGAGAGTTGCTGATAAGACCCCTGTCGATTCCACAGGTGGTCACTGATCGGGGCTGAGAGCTGCTCTAGTTATCGTCGTCTCATTATAGCCCCCTGACAGACACTAGGAGAGAGTAAAAGAAGAAAAAACCCAAGGAAGAGGAGAGGAGGAACATCCGGAAGACAGCGACAGAGAAATAAAAGAAAGAGAATCACCTTCATTCATTCGTTCTTGGCCCGGTGTGAGTCCTCCTGCCATTGCCTTGTGAGAAGACCCGGCTGAGGTTTCTCATTATATCACATGGATGGTTATATTTTACCTCAGAGTCTCACCGAGACCAAAATATCCCCTGTTCAAAAGCTGCCTTCAAGCCATGTCTGAATTATTGCATTTACGAGAAGAACGCACATGAACCTCAATGAAATTTCCAGTGGGAAAATAATGCCCAGAGATTCTATGTTTTAGCATTTCAAGTAAAGAAATCATTATCATTGGTCATATTTTGGTTGTAATTGTAAATGTTGAATGTAAGAGTAAGTTTTTTTTGCTCATTTTTGTACATCTTCTAAACTTCCCTGGAGGACTTGCTCACTTGATATTTAACTTTGTCTCAGATTTCTTCTCAAAATCAAAAGGAGAAGTTTCTAGCATCTTTTTTTGGGTTTAAATCTAAGAAACTGGAGATTTAAGCAAAAGTCTCTATTTGGTCTCTAATAAATCTCTTTACTGTCTTGGAGAAACAAATGAGATATGAAAGATATATTTCTATGTGTCATAGCTTACTTTTTTTGCATAGTATCTAATATGATATTTAACGTTTTCTCAGATGTTTTTCTAAATAATTTTTTTGAAAAATACAAATGAAACAGTGAGCAAGGTCTTTGAATAAGCTTCATAATCTTGACAAATCTGAGCACAATTTGAGATTTAATTGATAGAAACAGCTGAGAATTGTGACTGTTGTTGGTACAATTTCATTTGTATGCATTAGGTAATCCATAATTGACTTTCAAACATCCCAGGAGGGCCTGGAAACCGCAAAAGCAGGGTTGGCGTTTCTGTATGGCAATCGCATTTCCCTAGCCTCCCCCGCCATACCCTGGTTGTTCGTTGTCATACCCTATGTGATCGCCCCCCGTGAACCCGGACCGCAATTTCAACCACTATTTCGACTGAGGCGACTGAGGTAGGGGACCCTCCTGCCCTCCAACAACTTCATGCAACATGCAACCACTGCACTTTATCTCTTTTATCTCTA